>NC_051181.1:68527177-68827054 GCF_013339695.2 Rhipicephalus sanguineus | reverse complement strand
ATGACATGATAACGTTACAATCTTGTCGCGTACGAGTCGTCAGACCCTTTCACTAGACACGTGTGGTACATACCCGTTTACCATGGGCCGCGTTGTACGGTATGCGCCAGCGGTGATTGACAGTTTATATCTACCCAGGACGGCGAGAACAGACTTGGTAACTTAAATGCTAGAGCGTTAAGGAAATCCGACATCGGCAGCGTTGACTCAACGAATGGAAAAAATGAAAATTAGGATCCCAGCCGGAATCGAACCAAGCTTCTGCGTTGCAATCAGGTATTCTATTCTACCACTGAGCCACGCAGGTCATAAACTGGTTTGGAAAAACAGCCTACACAGGCGTACCCTCGGTGCAGTCAATTGTGGTTGTGGTGCTGGCTATCTAATTTTACAAGAAAGCAATAAACACTACATGATGCTCCTACAATGTGTACTCCTACGATACAGGCGTCATATCAGATGAACGTCTGTAGTTCAAGTGTTGGCTCCGCTTTTATAGCAGTCTAATAAACATTACATTTGTATTCCTATGCTTCAACAAGCTATATTGAAGCATTGTTCGACCCCGGAGGAATACATTAACGAAAGTTACTATGATATCCACATCACCGCAACGTAAAGGCACTTCGTCCACCAGGACGACGCAGTGTCTCTTCATTTCTTACGAGGCTGGGCGATGGGCTCATGCTGACCGAGGACGATGCCAGGTTAATTGACAACCGCTTTGTAGACTATCCTACGTAGGCCCCATACGCCCAGGGTAGTCTACGAATACGACAACGTCCACTGATGTTGGTCTACGTAGCACTATCCAGGCCTACCAGCCTCGACTGCCTATACTTCACAACACGAAGGGTGGCTTCAGGTTCCGACATGTCGCCGGCTCTGTCTACAGACAATATGTCGACGAAATGACCGAGGCATCCACAAATTCCAACAGCTCTACATATACCACATACTTCACTACACATGGACCCTCGTCACCACGACCGGATCCTATAACAAGTCATGACCAGCTGCTGGTGCTCACTGATCATGGTGATGATGCCCATGTTCAAGAACTGTCAAGAACTTCTTGCACACATGCACACGGTTCGTGAAACGTGCGTGCGTTCTCGGGGACACGTATAAGCACTACATATCAGCTTACCCCTTGTGTGTGGTACAACCCGTTGCCATTTGCAAGCATTACTCAACCGTAACAACTGGTTATATAACACATATGCGGCTCTTCAACATATATATGTGTGCGTATAAAAATTTAACATATATTTAGCGTCATTTGTAACGTGTCGCTCAGTAAAAAAGTTACGACACAGTCACCTCCCGCAACGTGCTTCGCATAAGATCGACTCCCACGGTACGTGGGATCTGCCGAATTTTTTCAGTATCCATGAAAAACGCGCCTCAACCGGGATTATAGCTGCAGCTTCACAGAAAAGCAATCAGGGTTTTACGCTTCATCGTACTATGTATTTGTTAATACCATAGTCGAATATCGTGTACATCAATGAACATAACTACTATTTACTCTAGCGTACAACGAATGTTTGTATCGCTTCTATTCGAGTGCCTATTTATTTATGCTGACGCAAACAGAGAATCTATAGTGAATCGTATATTATCAAAAAATTACATAAACACCTTCGATGACGCTTAAGCTTCGCATACAAAAGTGGAACAGGATGAGCTTAATCGGGCCCCGTTCACATCACTTTCATCGATCCTTCGCCCTCGGTGGACACTTCAACCGCAGAGGCGCAGCCAGAAATCTTTTGGAGAGCGAGGTGTAGGGGGCTTCAACAAACTATTACGCATGTTTGTGCGTATGTTTGAAAGCGCGCGCTTGCAACCCCCAACCCACTCACCCCATCTACACCAATGCTCAACTGTGCTGTGAGGGAATGAACATCTGTGCGCAACACATTTGCCGTTGTAAACACTCCCATGACACCTACTGCACTTACAGTTGCGAAATACCACCTACGCGTCTGTAAGGCAATGCGCGCACTTGTGTAGCTGCACACTTTGTCGATACTGTGGCTGGGCATGGTCATGGTGATGGCGAATTATAGCTCAGCGCTTCATAATGGGTTGGCAGCAGCAGCAGCACCAGGAACCACGTCTGTTGCGGTTCTACGTTGCTGCCACGCAATAGACAGTTTTAGTTGTGCGTCCGCTGCAGCACTGCGGGCGCATGCTGCCAGCCAATTCCAATGGCAACCTGCGTTCGCAGACCTCTTGCGGACGCACAACTAAAGCTGTCTATTGTTACACCTGTTAACGAGGCCCCTTGTCCTGCGTGACGCCTGTCTAGATTTTTTTTCTTTCTCAATGACGCTGCAAACACTGGCGTAGCTCTGTAGTAGAACAGCTGAGAGCTACGCAGAATTCCCGGCTTTGATTGCTACTCAAACCAGCGATTCTTTGCATCCATCGTGAATTTTCTCTCACCGACGGGGCCGCTGAAGCCGACAGCGGAATTTCTGGGAGCCATCCTCTCCTATTGCTTTGGAAAGGGCACCTAGAAAGCGCATACGCATATGGAAACTTGCACACGCCGCAGGAAGGCCTACGTTAAGTTTATCTTTCTCAGCTTATTGCTAATGCATTTTATTTTCTGAAAGTACGTTGTTTGACTCACACGTGTACAATCATCTTTAATGGTTGCGCCTCTACACCCAGAAATTGGGCAGGTAAGATTACATTTCATTTCCAGACGATTCCAATGAACACTCGTCAAAAATTTGACAAAAGCGACCTCTAGCTCACCAGGGCGCGTTATTGCATTTGTCTTGTATTTCGGCGTAATACTCAACGAGCGCATTCCGGTCGTAAACTAGCGCTCCTTTGATGCTTCTGAAAGTTTATTCACAGCTATTTTTTTAAAGCTCGCACTAAATATCAGCCTTTAGTACGCTTTCCATATGCAGGTTACGATGTTTTCAGCTCCTTGTTAGAGAACATATTTCCCCTCTATTACGTCCTTTTTTTTCGCTTTCTGCTGTCACCAATTCATATCAGCAAAGCGCACGCTACCTTCGTTGATTTAATGCTCTGCGACGGCACACAGTTGTGTAATTTGAGAGCCATCGATGTTGTCGCTCGTGTTATCAAGCTCATGAACGAGCTTGTGTGCCAGTTGAACTTCAGGATAAGTTCTTTAGAGTCGTAGTGATGACCAGTGTGGATAGTTATAGCCTCCATTTCCAGGAAAACTGCACAATTTAAATATTTGTGAGCTTTACTACTTCTTAATTTTACCTGCGGCCTGCGAGCATAATTTTAACTACTCGGATGCTGAGAGTGAGCAAAGAACTAGTTTTTTTCAAGTGAGTCACGGGTATCGCCTCTAGCTGCTATAACGTAATAGCGCCCCTAATTTTAGGGCAAATGAACGTTGTTATTTTGCCAATCAGAAATTGCTACGGCAGACCAGTCCAGTGACTTTCTAGTGATTGCTTTCTTCGCAGTGCGCAAAAAAATCAGAATTATTTAGGGGGCACTCTGCCTGTTTCATTTCTCCAGCTGGTTTCATTAACTCTCTAAAGAGCTAAAAGGCTACTTTGGCGATGCGTTCTAAAGAAGAGAGGACGGGTCTATTTCCATGCCAGCCCGGTTGCGTTTCAGCTGGGATGAAATTTAAAAAACCTCTGTCTGCCTCAGCTTCAAGCGCACGTTAAAGATGGTGGTCAGCATTAATCCCTGTTCTACCACTACTGCTTTCCTCCTAATTATATTGTCACGGGGTCGTGACGTCCGACGAAGGCAGCAGGCGGCGGTATCCAAGGTGAAACTTTATTTGGCCGAACTTGTGGCCGGCAAAAGGAAGTCAAACAACAGCAATACACACAGTACACTAATAGCGGCTAGGGGGCGATCCGGAGATCTCTGTACGTTCGTTCTGCGGTGTCTACGTCACAAAAGTGAGAGGAGGTCGCAGCTTTCCCGCCTAGAACTGCCGAGAGAAAGAGGACAGCCAATCTGAAGCGGTGAGCTTTCCGGAAGTAGACGCGCATCCTGTGTCGTCGATACGGGGACCGTGAAGCGTTTCTCGCCTTTAATAAACATAATTACTTTACAGAAAAATGTTGTTTTTTTCTTCCCCAACTAAACACTCTCTCAAACATCAACAGCTTTGAGTAATAATATTTAATAATGTTAGTTTTTTTTTACGTAGTCGATAGATTGTGTCGCGCACGTGAAAAAGAAAATGAGAAAAGTAGCAGGTGGCGCAGTGTTTCAAAATGTCGTCCCACCGCAACGTCTGCGTTGGTTCTCGGGTGTCGGATCGTCAAAAGGAGCTTCTCCTGGATTTTGTGAAAGGGCACCCACAGTTCGCGACGCTGTCGTGCCCGCTGGAGCCGTCGTTCACGAGGGAGACCGGCACGACATGTGGCAGGAGCTGGTAGCGCTTTTGAACGAAGAAGTCCCTGCGCGTAACACCACAGCCCAGTGGCAGGTCCGATGAAGGAATGAGCGCTACTATTCGCAGCAGGGTGTTGCCAAACTCCGAGAGCAGGAGAGGGGAGTACGAACACAATTGTACTGAGGTCGGTGAACTTACACGTCCCGCTTGTGCTTTAGAGTGGCACCGGAGGCGGCCAGATTTCGGATTACCGTGGCCGCGTCGTGCTTGACAGGGGACCGCGCGGGTCGACAGCGCGCGAGGCCCAGAGTTCGGGTGGTCTGAATCGGTAAGCACTGGCTTAGGATATCATTGTTACTGGTATGCTTCGAACAAGTGTGCTCATTTGCTTCGAGCCATTACGCGCTGTTAGTTTTAATTTTTCAAACAATATCGAAAGGATCAGCCGGCCGCCGCGTCGGCTGAGGTGCTAACACGCTGCGCCGCCCAGAACAGAATGCGAAACAGCCACATTGCGGTGATGACGAAGGAACAACCACGAACTATATTTCGAAGCTCATTAGGTCACCCTACGTGTTCCAAGCCATTACTCAGATCCTCGAGTCGAGTGAGCTTCGTAGCCAGTAGGTTTGCCTCCCTCCACCCCTCTCTCCGAAGTCTGTGTGTCATAGCTTGCCGCTGTTGAAACATTGCTATTTAAAAAAAAAAAAACATTGCTATTCCACTTCCAGCATTAGTGCACATTCGCCACAATAATCCCTACGAATTATTGTTTGTAGCTCTGGGTAGCTGCATCGTTATCATTAGTAGGGACCAGACTGGGATATACTCTTTTTTTTTTAACGTATGCTTACAGATGGTTCCCCCAGATCAGAGCCTAAAAGCATGTGCACTATCAGGGGACTTCCGTCGCCTGCACAGCCAAGGTTCTTGGTCGGGAACAACTTCCGCGGCTTGCAGGTGAACTTTCACATCTTGCACTCCATACTTCTTATTGCACTCAGTGTGTCAATCAAGAAACTTCTAACAGGTGAGCCCTGCTCCAGCTGCTGCTGGTATGGCTGAAGAGGATGTAGCCCAGGATCTTCCCCGTGCCCCAACTCGTACGTTTCGCTGATGTTGTGATTAACTGTAGATGGTGTTACATGCTCACAGGTGATGCTCATGTGTGCAGGCATATGTTTGTGAAGAGGTGACATCTGCGGGCGTAAAGACTAAAAGCTGCACAAAAAAAAATTTGGCAAACGGTTGCAGGAGCTATTTGTTTGCATAACTGTCAGATGGAATAAACAGGTGTCCTGCATTGCAGGTAAGGTGAAATGTAGCAAAAGAGTTGCATTACAGGAGTGTTCAATATCTTGAAATGTTTCCCTATTTTGTCAATTGCTTCAAAAGTGAAACTGAAAATGTGCTATTAGTGAAATGCGCTGTTCAAAAAGGAAGCTCGTTATATAACTTCTTAACATATCCATTATACACAAACGCACATATTTGCACCAATGTTACACCTGTTTGCTGTATGTTTTGCATACTGCAGCAGCTAGAGTTTTGGAAAGAGATTGTGTCAGTCATCGCGTAAAGCCGGGAAAACGATTGTGTAGCCCTCAAAAGGGCTGTTTGGTTGCTTCTCGTGCAGAGGTGGTTAGAGGTGTGAGATGCGTTTGATGAGATGAGTGCGAAAGTGAATTCCGGCATCGCTTTGGTCTTTGATTTGAAGCGCATTGATTGTGCGGTGAACTAAGCACCATTCATGGATACCGTTGGGTCAGTGGATTTTTAACAGAGAGCAAATTGTTGCACACACTGAAACTCTTCACGAACAGAAGCTTTCAGCGAAGAGTCGGTAGCAGGAAATTCATAGATGATAATGGCAACACATTTCTTGGTTCCCAGCTCATGCCGCAGCTCCGGGATGTGGGCAACCGGCAGGCCGAGGCGCTGGAGTTACTAGCCGCAAACACCAGGCGGCAGGGCCAGGCATCATTGGAAAGCTGCCGACTACCAGGTTCAACTTCGCGGTGACGTGGCCCACGAGCTGCAAGGCGTTGGTACCCTCGCCCGGGCCCTCATTGCACAGTGATTTGTGAAGACTAGTTGTACATATACAGTAAAGCCTCGGTGATACGAATCTCGCGGGGTTACCAAAAATATTCGTATTATCCGAAATTCGTATCACCAGAAAACATGGAAAATCAGTATGCGACAAAAGAAAGTTGGCATACGCTTTGATTTAGTGTTTTTCAGTGCCGAAGCGACGTCACGAACAGCTCTTAATGATTGCGAGTAGAGTTTTTAGACGTCAGCGATCATACTTGTACTCGTAAATATACAGTGTATGTGCGCGTCTGTAATTAATGAACCAGATGTGTTGTGCCCCGTGACAGCTAGAAGCCCCTTCCTAATCTTACTACGTTTTCTGCATGACAACAGAGTACTGCGGCGAAAGTGAATTAGGAAGCGCTTTTTTTCACAGGATAGATAGAGGCCAAGCTCCTTCGCCAAGACCCTCCGCTTCGTCTCTTGGGGTCTTCGTCCACCTTTAATGGCACTTCATGACGGACCCACAGCCCAAGTTTCAGTCTTGTTTTATAGAACGTCTGATTGCGGGGACATGGCTTGCATCGACGTGGCAGGCACATGTTGACACAGTACAAAGACGCTGCTGCCTCGAGCACAGGAGCACTAGTCAACGTGTCGAAAAAAAAAAGCTCGACGTTAACGTCATCTGTAACCGCCATCTGTAAGGCGCCTAAAGGCCTCCAAGATTTGCGCGCTCTATCTCGGAGGCAACGACGCACCGTTGATGGTCGCGCTGCGCGCATGCCTGCGCCCGCGCGTGACTGTCGGGTCTTCCCCGACAGCGCGGGCAGCATCTGTTCGTACTTGTGCGCTAGCGTACGTTCGTATCAAATGTCGCAGGGTGCAAATCGGTTCGCAACAACCGTACTCCAATACATTGCAGGATAATGGGCCTTGGCCGGGACCACAGAAACATTCGTATCACCCGAAATTCGTACGAGCCGTGATCGTATCACCGAGGTTTTACTGGATGTACAGTAAGTACAGCTCAGTCACGCCTTCAGTAGATATACTAACTGTGTCAATGTTTTCGTTACCGTAGAATTCTTCGGAAAGCGACTGTGTCATCGGAGAGCATGGCTTCATAAAAACACTTTGAAAAACATGTTGAATGACTCAGCTATTTCTTTTTTATCGGTAAGGGCACTCCCGTTCACAAAAATGTGATTTATTTTGCGACAATCTTTTTGGGACAAAAACTGCCAAAATTTGGCAGGATTTTCCGTCACAAAGCGACCGAGCTTAACAGTAAAGTAGCGCTGTCTTGTTTCTTACAACTTAAGCTGTAGATCGAGAGCTAAACGTGAGATAAGGGTCCTGTCATATTTTACAGCGAAAGCTGTTATGAGATCATTTCACCGGCCGTTTTTGGCGCCGTAGTTGTCCGCCGCTGCCGCCGCTGCCGCGGGTGTCCATAACCAGTATCGCTCGAAATAAGAAAAAAAAACGAAATAAGAAAAAAATTCCAGGATGGAACGAGGTTGGAACCTGGGCCCTCTGCGTGGGAGCCCAGTATTCAACCTCTGAGCCATGCCGGTGCTTGAAACTGCTTTGCAAAAAGGTCCTATACAGGCTTTATGTCGGGAAGGAACCACATTAGCATATGCAATATAGCGTGGTAGAAGAGTAAAATAAGCACCAAGCGTCGCACAACGCGAATTCTGTAACCAGGCGTCACACAATGCGAATTGCGCAACGAGTAGGTTGTTGAATGCTTCCAACCCATTACAAAGGACTCTGCCATAATTCTTCATCGTCATCAGGCACAGCATCAACAAAGTACGCATAATGCCTTACATGCGTATAGCAGGTACCAACGCTCTCCGTAGAATGACGAAAAATGGCACAGTGCCTGCTGCCCCACTTCTCAAAAATTACAATGATATATAGCGTAGTGGGTTCCTCGCAACTGCACTTGTATTGGTTGCCAAGGAAGCCCATAAGCGCATGATCCCTTTCCTCGGGGTCTCAGTAAAATTACACTGATTTATAGCGTAGTGGGTTCCTCGCAAGTGCACCTGTATTGGTTGCCAAGGAAGCCCATAAGCGCATGATCCCTTTCCTCGGGGTCTCAGTAAAGTCCTTCGCCCCCCCCCCCCCGTCTCTCTCCCACGTCAACGTATTTTATACAGCATGACGGGAGAGGGACATAGCGACCGGACGTCACCCAATGCAAATTACGTAACTGGTGGCCCGTTTAAAGATTCCAACCCATTACAAAGGGCTGAGCCATAATTCTTAATCGTCATCAGTCGTCGCCTCAACAAAGTGCACATAATGCCTTACAGACGTGTAGCTGGTGCCTCGCTTCTCCGCGGAATGACGAATAATGGCTTAGTAGGTGCTTCCCAACTTCACACAAATTGTGATTTCTGGCGTAGTGGGTACCTTTCTAGTGTACTTGTATGGTAGCCCCAAGAGAGCTTAACGGGCTCTAGAAACGCCGCTCTTCCAGCTTTCACTGTGACTGTGCTGCGGTTTCAGCGCAGGCCTGGCGTTTTTTGTTTTCAATAACGTTTTATCCTACGTTTTAACTGAATAATTTCTCTCGTTATCCACGGGTTATCTCGACCTATGCTTTTAATTTTATCTGGAACGAAGGTATCAATGCAGTGCTGGAAGCATCTTTTAAACCTTGTCCACAATGTCACATTTATTAATGTGATGAGGGAAAGACATTTCTTGTACAGTCCACGCAGGAAGCATCGCTAGGCGTCTGTTGGTAAGAGGGAAACCGATGTTGATGAATGTATTTAGAAGGGATACAGGGTAAAAAATCAAGACTCCAAGGTGGAATGAAAACGCTTGTCCTATAAGCCACCCCTCCCCTTCGGGAGACTTTTTTATACTGCGGACTTCAGGAGTAACGCTTTTACTTCGGCTGGCCGCATTTATTGCGTGGCACCTCCGCAGTACTTTAAGAATTTCCTTACTCGGTCCAGACGGAATTTCACTGGGATTCATTGGGAGTACTTTTTTAGATGCCAAGCATCTTATAGCAGAGTTCAAACCGGTGGTGTTGGTGGTGTGCGGCATGACCCCCCTACTGCGCATGCGCATATCCTCTCCACACACCTCCTCTCTACTCTCCCTGCCCACTCCACCTCTTACTCCCCCACTCCACTTCCTATCTCCCTTCCCCTCTCCATCTTCCCTATCCACTCCCCCTCCCCACTTTCCCTCTCCCCTTTACCATCCTCTACCACTTTCCCTCTACACTCTTCCTCTGAAACGCGGACTAGACATGCCGAAATTCTCTCCTGCGCAACGCCCCGATGAGCGCCAGCGCATGCGCGTCCCCTCTCCCTCTCTATCCTGTCCTACGCTGCCCCCCTCTCGCACGCCTGTCGACCGCGTTCCTCGGTCACCCTGTGAGAATTAACGGTCAGGCTAGAGGGAAGACAAGACGCGCGTTGCGTTCCTGTTCGCGTTCCACGACGCGAGGTCGGTAGCATACCTATCGAGCGCCAACGGAACGCGATCGTTCAAGTGATCCGGCTTCGCATCGCCTCATGATCCCCTTTAGCGGGAAATGGTGTAATTTTTCTTTGCTCCGCTGTTAGTTTTTTTTTTACTTATGCTGATCGTGTCACGCATTGTTTATATGAAGGAATTTTCATACAAATACTACAGAGTCACTGTTTTTTCGCGCAGAGCTCTAGCAGATGAAATTTAAGAGAACACTTGAGTTCTTATTATTTCATTTATTCGCAATAAGCTGCAATTTTCGGTTGATGGCCAGCATTTGGGAAAGTAATACAAGAAAAAAAATATGCAAAAGATATTGCAGTGGCTTAGCTCGGCTATGCCAGGATAACGTAGCGTTAGCAATGGTTCAACTGATTATTCCGAGCTTTCCTGAATGCCTACGATTAGCTTGATTATCATGCTTACTGCTACTCCAGTGACACACACAGTATACGTAGTATGTGGCACATGTGTATTTATTTTGCCAGGGAACTACTTCGGGATCCGATGAGTTAAGCTTCTCCGCTCTTCTGCGCCGATGAGCAGTATTTGCGCTCTCCTTCTCCATGGCTATAACACACTGGCAAACGCCAGTTAGAGGCGCTATCAAGCGGCTCCAGCGCAGTGTCAGACGGCGACTGCACAGCGAATGTGAATAGCTGCGCGCGCACCTGCGCCAATACGTCTGCCACGGCTACGACGTCACTCCTCTTGAAAGCGCAGACCAGCGGCGGCGAGTCGCGCTCGGCGGCGGCGGAGTGTGCGGGAAGTGCCGGCTCCGGTGCGTGACATCACTGCTCCGCGCGCATGCGCAGCACGGCTCTTGAGGAGGCACGCGAAACTGGCTCGGCTAGGCCAGTGTAGCTAACGCTACAAGAGCCACCAAAACAAAGCAGAGCACAGATCACGAGATATCAACAGCACTTAAGTTTTAAGCGCAGCGTGTCCAAATGAAGACCAGAATGCTGCAAAATGATGCACAACAAACGAAGGAAGTGTAGTCGCCGGGAACCATCCACGAAGGACCACCCATCCGATCCAGTGACGACGCAAGGGTACAGCTGATTGCTTCTTGCGTAATTTAGCAAAAAAATAGTAGTACATGAGAACTGTAAATCATGCCACAGACACAAAAACTGAGCACACTGAAGCCGCTGGTAGTTATTAAATCCTGTACAGGGTGCCAGTGCATGAGAGCACTCAGGTTCTTAAAACACGGTCAATACTAAAATTAACGACATATTTTGACAGAGCGGCGCTAATTAAGCGTACCACACAAGGAAGGCAATATCACAAAGAATTCAACATGAAGAAGTTTATCCCATGCACTCTGGTGTCAGCCAGCCGCTCTTTGATAAAACCACGTCTCCGCGCCGCGAACAATGTGCAAAACGCGCGAAACTTTTCCATATATTACTATATCAATACCTCTACTTCTTCCCAAGCTTTCAAAACCATTTTTGTCATTAAAATGAGCGAATTTCGGTACTCTCGACAACAGTACCAAGAAAACCTCGCCCGATTGACTTGCAAATTTTATAAAATATTATTACTCAATATTGCAGTTGCATCTTAATGTGCTTAGCAATACGTTTTGTTGGGCTAGTTGGTTCATGACTTCCGAAGGAAAAAATTGTAGCGCAAAGCAACACACGGACAGACAGAGAGGACGGGACTGGCGCTATCGTCCTCTCTGTCTGTCCGTGTGTTGCTTTGCGCTACAATTTTTTCCTTCGGAAGTGCTTATCATCCTACTTCCCGCATATTAAGGAAAGAAGGTGGCTTTTAACGGCTCGTTTTCTTTGTTAGACAGATAATAATTAAATCCAACAGACAACAGACCATCAGTTCTCATAATTATTTCCGCATATTAGGCGCTTACAGTTTGTATGCTTTCGGCCGCTCCATAAGAAAAGCATACCTCTATTCTGCATTGCAAATCAGGCTTCGGGGCAAGTTGGCGTTGTACTTGTCTTTCTTAATTTGCTGCGCCTGTTCTGTCATAAAACATTTTGCAATGAACATTTTTCAAATAGTTTATGTATAGTTTCGAAACGTACAGGCTCGAGCACAAATTAAAAAAAAACAATTTACTCCCACTTAACAAAACAAATTCACAATAAAAGGTACAAACATTGCGCCACCTATACCAAATGCATCGTCAGTACATACTCAGAGAAATGAGGGAATATCGACCAAGTCTACTCAACACACAGGTCCTTGCAAACATCCGGCAGAAGGCCACGGATGATGTTGCACGCCAAGGCGTCACGACGTGCGCACCAGAATTTGAGGAAATTACCTTTATCCCTTTTTGTTCACGGGCCAGCGTCGATGCATTGTCCAGGTCCAAAGCTGTGTCCCGTCTTCGAGCATTGTTGGTCAGAGAGAGATAGAGAGAAATGTTTTATTCACAGAGACGCTCTAGTTGAAGGTGGACATATTGAACAGCTTTAGTAGTGTCCCAAACTTCCCACCCCCTTGTCTTCCAAAGAAAGTTCATACACGGCCTTGGCCCAGCTGGACGGAAAAGAGAAAAAAAAAGCCTCAACGCAAGGTACCCTCCCCCCTCAGCAACCCGGAAAAAACTGCTAATTTCTCAAGAAGCTGCTCTCTCTTTCGCCTTCATGTTCTTTCACGACCATTTCCCCTTTCCCCAACGACGCTCAGCCGTGCTCTCTAATGGGTTGTAGAAATAAGCGTTTTCTTTTTTTATCCTCAAACCATTACTCAAACGTCAAGCGCCCCGCAACCCGTTTTTGTGCCAAGCGACTCCTGCCTTCCTTTCGAATTCCCCGTCACCCACAAACTGGTCTCGTCAGCCCCTCTCTCCCTTTCTTGTCATAAATGGGCCACATCCTCCAAAGTGTCAATTACATTGATATCTCAGATAGCGCTTATCACTATCAAAATATTTTTTTGCCCAGTGTGCACGTATGCGCGTTCTAAAAATCTCTAAAGCACGTTTCTCTAGCTCAATTTGCTAAATTGATAAAACATTAATACTGCATTTCAGCTTTTCATGTTCTATTTGTTCAGTTTAGATGAAATATCAAGAATATTTACACGTAATGATAGACCACGACCTGGCGTTTTATATTATTGGAAGCGGGCAAAAATTACCCTATATTTGCACTAACCCGAACAAAATATCTTTTTACCCTTTAGGTTTACTTATAACACTTAATAGCAATTTATTGAATCAACCCCCACTATATGTTTTCCACAATGTATATCTCTAGAGTCACTCCGCGCTCCAAATATTACAGTAGTGTGTTTAAACTGACGGCAGTTATCCATATTTTTTTTTTGAAAACGCGTGGTTCAAACAGCGCGTTTTCGAAATTTCCGCTGGATCTTTTACTGCCGTCCTGTAATGCTCGCCTAGTCTTGGTAAGCTGTTTAGTTATCAATATGACAGTACCAAATTTAGCACTTTTAGACAGAAATGACGCACATAATTCAAAAAGAGCTCACTCACCAGTTTTGCGACGCACCCGCGACCGTCCTCTTGTTTGCCGCTCGCGAGATCACAATGCTTTGTTTGCTGCACGGAACCATCACACGATTATGGTTCCCGCAACTTGCTGCTGTCGATGACAACCTTCATTGACTCTTGTAGTCGCTTTCAATGTTCAGAAGGTGCACGGAACGATTTCCTTTTTCCGAACGGAGCCGAAGGTTTAACCACGGCCGGTTTAACACAATCCTCGCTGCACTTCGATTCGGGTGGGTTGGCCTGTGCCGTGTTGGTTGTTATAAAAGGGTTCGATTTCAATAACTCGATGACGCTAGGTTCCCAAATGATACAAACCTTTATTTACATATTTGCAACTGTTAGAGAGCTAAAGAAGGATCCTTCATCTATCGTTGCTTGAACGTCGCTCTTCATTCGGCGGCCGACTCCCCCCGCGCTGGCCACCCTCTCTTCCTCTCTCCTTGTTAGCTCCACCGCCAGGTACAGCAAAGGAGGGTACAAGCCTGTTCATCCCGTCTCCAGAACATATGCGCAGGGGTCCCAATCGCGCAAGCTCTACCGTGGAAAGGCAAGTGTCAGTCAGAGACCTCGCGACAGTTCGGGCGAAAAGGAAGAGCTCTTTAACAATGGTTTCTGAGGACCGGTCGCCCGGTGAGGCTGCCTACGTCACTCCTCCAGTGGCCAATGAGAGCCGCTGAGCGATGCTCCGGAGTATTTGCCGCATGATCAACGCAGTATAATGAGGGAATGGGCGCCCTTTTCCTCCGTCCATAACCCGCGGGAGGAGAACGGCGGAGAATGAAAGTTTATACTCCGGTACATTCCGATGTGTCCGGGCTGGGGAGAGGTCACCGGAGATAGGCGGGGGCACCAGCCCCCATGGCCTCACAGCTGGGAATGTTTTATTTTACAGTGTAGGTATCTTCCCTAAATCCTCGGTAGCCTTTAATGCTCAGCGTTTGTGTAGCGTCCCTCTACATCTACAGGCTCGTGAAAGCCTCTGGCGTCTTCCGTGGTGATCTGATTCGTAGGATCTTTCAGCTTCGTAGGTTTAGGCAATGTTCTGAGCAATTTAGACGCGACATTCTATCTCTAACCTTTTTTGCACCACCGGGAGAGCCCTGGGCAATCTCAAGCGGTGCAAATGCGGTTATAATTATAGGTGTATTTACCAGATCGCAGGAAAAGGCCTGCCCCCTACCTCTCTGTCAAAAGTGAAGCGCAGGGGAGGAGGGTGCCTGAGAAGCCCCCTTTACTCTTAAAGCTGTCAATATGCGTAGCGCACAGATGACTCGAACAACCGCGACAAAGGTTTCTTTCGCAATTCAATTTATTGAGTTCATTACATTTCATATGCAACCTCCGTATTTCCAGTGAAGCTTATCTTGCGTACCTCTACAGGTCGAGTGACAGGTTCTCTGCGGTTCTCTGGCGCTTTGCGCGCCATCATGTTGAGGAGGGTACCGCGGAGCAAATGTTCTCAAAGAAAGCTTGAGTTGGCGCCGCTTGCGGGTATGGGAGGATGTGGGAGACGTACTTAACCCCACCCCTCCCACCCTCTGTCTAAAGTCATAGAGCTAAAGTTGGAGAACTTGTCCAAATGGGAGAACTTCCTTAGAAATTCAATGCCTCCAGCCTGCTCACTCAACCTGCTTTTCACCCAACAGTAGTGAACGAAACCAGTTCATTTTAACTAAACTTTATTTGTATGAGAATAGCGGGTTTGTTTTTCTAGTGTGCTTATGTGTGCGCTATCTTTTTGTTCGCGCGGCATACAATCGTACTAACTTCGGTTATCTCGACAGCTAACGTGTCCCGCCGTGATTTCGATGTACAGGCAGGCAACGAAATGCTCTGTCGGAAAGCAATACAAATGCGTGCAAGAAAGGGCAGAAACACCTCTTGGCAGCCGAGCACTCATTCTGTCATAACAAACACCAGCTTATTCGTAACCAGTATTGTTTTTCCACATCCTGATCTCGCCTTCGTAGCTAAGACTGGAGGAAAGTTCTACTGCTGCACACAATAAGACGGGACCTTCGCCGGCGCCTTAACGATAATAACGGTCATGCTTGGATAGTTCTTTCAGCCTGTCAGAGGGGATTTATTCGGTCCCATAAGACCGCAATGGAGCCAGGCGCCAGGAATGAGAGTGCCGTCCAAGACTAAAAAGAAGAGAGAGAGAGATCATTGGGCGTGATGTTCGCCGGGGGCGCAGCTCCTGCCGCGCCTCTGGCGCTGCTTCCACTGCGAATAGAAAGCACTTGATGAAATCGATGAGTGCCTTCGTACGAAGCAGCCAGGATGGACGCCGAACACCACCCATATCTCAAGCGAGCAGTTTGGGAAGAACTAAGGACGCGGAAATGATGGCAAGAGGACAATGTTCAGTTCATCAGCGAATATTTGCCGAAATGATAAGCGTCCCGACGCCGTGCTAACGCCCGAACGTCTTCTGTCTCTTGATTCGATTGTTCGGAGATAAGACATGAATATTCGCATTTAGGGTGGAATAGTTTTCCGCATTGCCAGTGCTCCCAAGATATATGGACGTCTTGCACGAGGCCCGTCTTCGATTAAAGCTTGAACGGCGACGCCTTGCAGATTCTCATGCGTTTCAAGCAGAAACAAGGCGAAAATAAGCGTAACACATGGCACGACTAAGAAAACACGCTGCCACTCGTTAAAGAATCATATGCTTGCAGCTTTCTTCACACAAGGTACAATTTATGCGCGTATCATTTTTATCTTGTTAGCAATGGCCCTAGAAGTAAAAGGTTTTAAAAATCTGCACGGAAAAAGAATATTAAAAATAAAAAATGAGTATTTAAAGGGAACGAAGCTTATGACTAGTAATTATATTCTGCAATTGTAATGGAGCATTCGAGCTTAAGTTAGTCAAGCTTCTCAATTGTCGTTGCAAAAAAACCCTAACCGCGGGTTGTCACTGGGCTCCTGCGCCGCCCCCTGTTCCGAGGATATTTATGTTGCTTATAGCTTCTCTTTCAACCTGAAATTCTACCTTGCTTATGTTTTACTTAATAAAACACGAATTATTGGCATCACAAGAAACGCGTCGATGGCGCCAGCGGACAAATTACGGAATGCTTCGCAAGTCACAAACCCGCATATTGGATCAGTTCGTTCAATGTTTTTATGTCTTTAGGCTTCGGTAACGTTAACTGGGACAATTGTGAATTCCAAAGAACGGCGTAAAGCAGCAATAGGCTGTTCATGCACGTGACAATAACCATAAATTTCCCAAAGCAATGTATTCGTTACTGTAACAATTGAGATCTACATGTGTGCAACTACACGAGAGAAGAAGGAAGGAAGGAAGGAACGCGAACGATGCTTCTATTTCCCTTCTCTTGTGACCTTGTTTGGAAATATTGCTTCCCCCTACGAGGAATCGCTACGTAGAAGGTGGCTAATAATTCTGTCAATCTAGAGCAATGCATGTGATGTACACATTTCTAAAATGTGCTAAAACTTGCACTGGTACAGTTCACATCATTCTTTACTGCTTGACACAGTCTCTTCAGAAGCAATCAGCTGGAACACTATCGTGTTCCCTATCTGTATATAATATTAATGAGTACTAACAGACAATAATGCCAAGGAAAGTATAGGGGATGTTATTGCTAGTAAATGTAAGGTAAATGTGAAGAAAGAAAAGTGCACGAAAAGATAGCTTGCCGCGGGCAGGGACCGAACCTGCGACCTTTGAATAACGCGTCCCATGCTCTACCAACTGAGCTACCGCGGCGGCCATCTCCCCGTCCACTTTATAGGGTATATGTGTGCATTTAAACGTGGGAGCGTCAGTCAGCGCCGCCAGTAGCCATGACGACGAGTGTGGAACACTCTTTTTCTGCCTTGTTGGCGTCACGTAGCACGTGAACTTATTACGAGCTGGCAGCTGACCAATAATCCCTCGCATACTACCTGAAAGCATCAGGTCTGCCAGAACGAGACCTCGCTATGAATAAAGGAAAGAATTGGAATTCTTAAGGGCTCGTTTTTCTTCGTTATACACAATATTGTTGAGTACTAACAGACGATAATGCGAAGGGAAGTATAAGGGATGTTATTGCTATTAAACGTAAGGTAAATGTGAAGAAAGAAAAGTGGACGAAAAGAGAGCTTGCCAGCTCGTAATAAGTTCACGTGCTACGTGACGCCAACAGGCAGAAAAAAGGGTGTTCCACACTCGCCGTCCTGGCTGCTGGCGGCGCTGACTGACGCTCGCACGTTTAAATGTACATATATACCCTATAATGTGGACGGGTAGATGGCCGCCATGGTAGCTCAGTTGGTAGAGCATCGGACGCGTTATTCGAAGGTCGCAGGTTCGGTCCCTGCCCGCGGCAAGCTATGTTTTCGTCCACTTTTCTTTCTTCACATTTACCTTACATTTACTAGCAATAACATCCCCTATACTTTCCTTGGCATTATCGTCTGTTAGTACTCATTAATATTGTGTATAACAAAGAAAAACGAGCCCTTAAGAATTCCAATTCTTTCCTTCATTCATAGCGAGGTTCTCGTTCTGGCAGACTTGATGCTTTCGGGTAGTATGCGAGGGATTATTGGTCAGCTGCCAGCTCGTAATAAGTTCACGTGCTACGTGACGCCAACAGGCAGAAAAAGAGTGCTCCACACTCGCCGTGCTGGCTGCTGGCGGCGCTGACTGACACTGCCACGTTTAAATGGACATATATACCCTATAAAGTGGACGGGTAGATGGCTGCCGTGGTAGCTCAGTTGGTAGAGCATGGGACGCGTTATTCGAAGGTCACAGGTTCGGTTCTTACCCGCGGCAAGCTATCTTTTCGTGCACTTTTCTTTCTTCACATTAACCTTACATTTACAAGCAATAACATTTCCTATACTTTCCTTGGCGTATTGTCTGTTAGCACTCATTAATATTGTGTATAACAGAGAAAAACGAGCCCTTAAGAATTCCTATCTGCATATAGTGTTCGCCTTTCCAAGTTTGCTTATTCCTTAACCTAGTTTTCGCCACCCATTCCAAACGCAACAGGCGACAGGCGAGGTACTTGCGCCGAATACAGGCGCCTACCAACAACCACATAGACTTCACAAGACAATTCCCGAAAAGCACAGTGATAAATCTCCGTGCTGCGACTCCACCCCGACATTTGAACACAAAGCCTACCAGCGCAGAAAGCATTCCGCAGACACCGTATCACTCCGAATTAAGTGAATCCTTATCAATTTGTCGTGGGAGGCAAGAATGTCCGAAACGGCCATATAGGCATACAATTGGCGACCCTTACCAGGCCCGGCGAGCCGCAATTGCCAGTGGGGCCCTTGACGAGGGACTAGTTCCGCGGTAGCCAAGAAGCCTTATTTTATTGAAATCGTTTCTCTCTCTCGACAAAATCCAAAGCCTCACTTTACTCCAGAGCCATCGCGGCATATGCAGTCTACAGGATGAGCTGCACCTATCTTCAATGGAGCAACAGAGCGAAGAGTAATAAAATAGTTATGCAGAACTATCGATGGTACTATCGATACCATCGATAACTGAGTCACTATCGAACTATCGATGGTAAAAAACACTATCGATAGTGCTATCGATAGTAAATTTGATGGTACTATCGATAGCATAACATGAATAGCGCGAACTCTTTGCAGCATAAACTTGGTTCCCTGCGTGCGTGGTACATATAGTTGAGTTGGAGGAGCAGGCCGAAGGGCAAGAAAGTTCACATGCTTGTGTTCTTCGCCAGAGTGCTTTGCTGCCACATGATCATAAAGTCAAACTGTTCAGTTGCGGCGGAAGGTAAGCATGTGGTGGAACTGCACGGCTTTAAATTTATGTAACATTTTATGATTTCAAGAATAAAAAAATATACCAAGAACATAGTTTGTTCATTTTAAGGTGCAACTGGTTGCTTTTGAACATCAATTTATCGATGGAGACATTCCGTCATTTTCACCGCGAAAATATTTTATCGCGCTCACCAAAAATTTCTAATGCATTATTAATAATAATTGTCGTGGTTTAATCATCATAAATTAGGCGAAGCTGATCGTAGGCTATTGCAAATATTTAGCCAATACGGCCGACCAGCAGCAGCATCATTATTCACACCACTATCGATAGTACCGTCACGTGGTTGTGAAGGTGAAGAATACTGCAGCAAGACTGGGAAATACGGAGCTCTTTAGTTGGAGGAACTTGTGCCCAGAAAACCGAAATTCAAAATACAAACGATACATGCTGGGCACTGATGGCGGTGACAACAGTCGTCGGCCGTCAAGCAGCCTGCCAAGCGGTAAAGAGCGTCGGATTGTATACATGCGCTATCGAAGATTCCAGCGTTATCGCCAGTGGCCACGTAAGCTGTCGAATAAACTTGACTATTCGCGCCGGGACGCAATCCTAACAGAATTATCTCAAACCATCGCGAAGCTCCTCAAACATTGCGGCACGGTCAGCATCAAACGTTGCTAACATTCTTTATGGGTGAAATCCGAATACGTCCAAACAAAGCTATAAACACGCGTGGCAGTAATATTGCTATGGTTACCGATGGTACTAACGGCTGCGCTATCGATAGTTTGAGTATAGTAGAACTATCAATAGTTTGTTTACACTATCGACAGTTAAAAAAAAACTATCGATGCTATCGACGGTCAGTTTACTTATAGTTCTGCATCACTAGTACACATACTTTTTCAATGATAGGCAAATACACAGGAATTAGGACCAGATATCTGATAAGGCGCGCTAGGCGTGCGGTGTACCGTAAACATACGTGATTTTTCTATTGCTCGGCTAGAATATCGTTAATGCAACATACGCCCCGAAGTAAATAATTAAAGAGGAGGAATGTAGCAAACAATATGCCCGCGAATTGACGCATAATTCCCCGTTTAGGTATTCCCAGCCCATTTCATCAACACATGTGAAAAATCGGTGCAGAAACACCACTGGCATTCCTTTAAAAATGTCTCCTTCCTTCAATATTTATAACATAAAGAGTAATTTAACGCAGCTGCTGTGGAATTATCCGGCCTGTCATAAAGCCTGTTCTCGTCACCTCTGTGCGGCAAGCCTTCACCCAGTAAGCTCTGCAGACACAGAACACAATAAGAACAGTTGCTATACAACCGTTACCAATTGCAATGCCTGCGCAAAGTAAGGCTCCTCGCGCATCTATAAGCGTGCATTTGTTATGCATAAATATGTGCCTCTGAAATCATATTCAAGACACAAAAATTCAAGGGCCATTTCGTTGTGTCGGGCTTGATCTTGATATCTTATTTCATTATGTCTGCAGGATACTCTGAGCGAAATAAGACAAGGAGGCGTTTGTGCAGTTCCAAGTAAGTTGAGTGCATGCGGTGATGCGATAAAAATAAGCCTAGCGAGATCGAGCTCTTACTCCAGTCTTGCAGACGCTGCAATAAATGAAATGTCGTTTACCCAGTATAGCGCCCACGGGTGGCGCGACTTGCTAGTACTGTTTGCTCTGCTGTAAGCGCGCAGCCGTCTGCATTCTTTCACGATGAACGAGCGCAATTACTGGTGCCCTGTCACAACTGTGGTTTATAAAGATGACTAATTATCCGCTTCCAGTGTGCACTGCATGTTCACATCAGCCTCCATTGAGCACGGACAATGGAAGTTTACTGGCTCTCGGCGCTTTTGGCGCAACAAAAAAAGAAGGAAAACCTTGTAACAAACGAGCTGGTGGCTTCCAGACGTGAAACAAAGTGCTGTAGCGAGAGATTGCGGTCATTATTTTCCCAAATAACAACAAAAATCAGAGTGCTTGAAGAGCTTGCATCGTCGAACTTGCCGTAAGAAATATTAGCGAACGTGGAACAATAATTAAAAGTGGCGGAATGAGAGGAGGGATGGACGCAGAAACGTAGAACACATAGACAGAAGAATTTAGCGCCAATTTGTTCTTTTTTTTAATTATTCTTAGTACTTCCCACTATTCGAAGACGATGACGTGGAGATTGCTCACAGCTGAAACTACGTCTTAAAAAGCATACTTTTTCGCGTGACGCAGTTAAAACAACTCTATATTTAGAGGTGACTACCTATAACATGATTAAATTACGATTTGGTTATATGCATTCGTACCTACTTTGGAAGTTGCTTCATGGTGCACTTTACCAATACGTTTTTGATGCGACAGTACGTGTACTGTCTATTGTGTGCCAAATATATAATAGATCCTGAAATTATTGAAGATTTTTGCGCAAACCTTACAATAAGGGACAGGGAACAGAGTAAGAGCACACAAACGGCACATCTGAGCGCATATGAGCGCAATAATTTGCGCTCATATGCGCTCAGATGTGCCGTTTGTGTGCTCTTACTCTGTTCCCAGTCCCTTTTTGTCAAGTTTGCGCGAAAATCTTCAATAATGTTTAACCAACTAGCCCACTGCCAAATTTTTCTTAAGATCCTGAAAACTGGTTTTTTATTCGTGTTCTTAGGAAGTAATGCCTTTGAATGGCTTCAAATTGATTCAGAATTGCGATGTTTATTTTAAGGTAAGAAATTACTCTAACCCTTGGATGAACTGATCAATCAAGCAAACGTCTTGAATATGTGCATCCAATGAAGGTTGGAATTGGAATACAAATCGGGACCAACAGCCATGGAGGGCTGGTTTCCGTCCTGTTGTAAGAATATACCAAACCGGTCCGAAAAACCTTTTTCTACCGGAATAATTTCAAACTTATTCAGAAAACATTTCAGGAATGTACAAGGCCCATCAAAAAAATATCTCTGATAGCAATGCTGATATTTCAAAAAAAAAAGAATTCACTACGCTAATTAAAGTTACGTAGGGTGGTATTTCCGGGAGTAATGACTTCCGGGCTAATGAATTCAATGACCCTTTCGCCGTGTACATCGCTAAATTTTGGTAAGTTATGTTTACTTTTGAAGCATGTGTTGTGATTCGAGTTTCCAACGGAAAGATGTTACACGGAATCGAAAAGCCGATACACAAGGTATTTTTATCTGAAATGTAGGTTTCTTGCCTGCACTGGTCCTTAGCTGACAACACGGGTGTGTTGAAAAACTCAAAATAAACGCACCACTGACGGAGTTCCAAATGATAATTGCAAAAAATAATTTCAGAGCCCTTTGCTGCAAGTTCAGTTAATGTTTTATGCATTATGTAAGTCACAATCATCCAGTATAGACAATAAGTAATATGGCTCTGACAAAATGCACAATACAGACACCAAAGCATTTCTCGGAAAAAAAGTCACGCCTTCGCCGCAAGGACAAGGGGACGGGGCGTTTCCCCCTGCTGCCGCACCTAACATCCCCCCCCCCCCAATCTTTTAGGGCGCTCGCGCCGGTTCTTAAGGCCGTATCTGGATAATCTTCTCACGAGTGGGTAGAGCAAATTATCAGGATCATTTCGACGCCAATATTGTCCCGATTCTCTCCTGGGGTGGCCCAGGAGAGCCTGCTGAAGTCCGAACCACGCCGTGTGACAACGTCGGCCTACCCGTCCGTCTCCTGGCTGCCAAACACCATGGAGTACGTTGTCGAAGGACAGGAACTGCCTCCCGAAGAATTCTCGGACAGTTCATGGCAGTCACCAGGCCTTCGCGCCCAAGAGCAACGCCGCGCGGCATTCCGCCGCTCCGCTGCCGCCAAAACTATATGCCCACCACCATGTCAGCCTCCCCGCCACCACCTTCGCCGCCATCGAAGCAGACGAGTACATCGCTACATCGGCCACGTCTCCTGCCGACACCATTCATGTCGTTGGTCGTCCTAAAACTTCCGTCGACCTTAATGAGCTTCAGCTTTGGCGCTTATACGCCGTCTTACTGCAAGCGGCAAAGTTGCAAGATCTCCTGCCCGCATCCCCTGACACAGTGAGGATCCACCCGCGCTTAACAGTACTCCCAGGCTCAGCGTCGCGGACTCGGCTTGTGCCTAAGCCTACCTTCATATCACTTCCCTCATGGTATACGGCACTACCTTCTATGTGCACCTATAGGCTCCGCCACCAGACGACGCCCTGCGAGGCATTCTATACCATTTAGTAGACGACTTCACGGACGAAGCCATCCTTGAAGATCTCCAATAGCAACCCTACTCTTTCTATCGTGGGAGGCCGCCGTATGGGCTAGACTCCTCACATTCTGGTCACCCTCATCGAACCCAAGTTATCCTGGTGGATTCTCTACCATGGTGTCTGCTTTCGCCTTCTTCCTTTCCACAACAAGGTAGTGGCTTGTTTCAATTGCCGCTCGACCGGCCACCGCACCAACGTGTCTCGCTACAGGAACCCGCAGACGCTGCGCAGACTCCTAAGAATGCAATGGCAAGCGCCCCTGGGCCGCCACGTCTGTTCCCACTTCCTCCCGCCAAGACTAGTGCAGTTCTCCCCTTCTTCCGGCGCTCCACTAGTGCTCCTCTCGCCGCAGGTCCCCGCACTGCAGCAAGAAAACGCCTCTCAACGACAACAACTGGCCGTACAAAGTTCGCGACTGGAGGCAGAGAAGACTAAAATCACGTCCCTCCAAGCCCAGCTGAGCACGGCTGAAGGGAAGCTCGAGGCAGCCCTCGACCACTTGTCTCCTTTTCCCTCGCCCACAGCCTCCGAATCGGACATGGACACTCAACACGCCGACGGGTGCATCGGCAAGCGCAAGAGGCACAGCACACCTCTTATGTCTCTACACCTTTTTGAGGAGATCCAAGCAGCCATCAAAACCGCCCAAGCGGATTTCGACAGGCGGCTTGATAGCCGTTTCAACTTCGTTCACCAGTTCCTAACGACGCAGCAAAAGGCTCTAAACTCCTGGCGCACGGACCTTGCTGCCTTCCCCTCAACCACGTCCCGTCAATCACTTCAGGAGACGGTCGATACTCTGCGCGCTTTCATGTTCGAGACCGTCGGAGCAAAGCCACACCTTCACACCCGCGCTTCAAACACTGCCTCCACTACCCGACCCTCGCAATCACAAGCCGAGGAGACGTCTTCTGCTAACGCCAATCATGGCCGACCTGTGTATTGTAACTCATTGGCAGTGGAACTGCCGTGGGTTTTTGCCCCAAGCGCAGCCACTTTCTCTTACAACTCCAACAACTTGACCTTTCGGATACAGCTGACGTCCTCGCGGTTCAGGAAACTAACACCGCCATATCCCTGTCGGGTTATGTTGCCCACGATCAAGTGGCTCATCACCCGCACATTCCCGTCAGGGCCATCCTCACCCGGCTGACACTCACGGTAAACCTGGTCAATATAGCCTTCCCTGCTGTCCACCACATTTTTATCCAGATTCTACCTCAGAAACTGGAAGAACCTTCTCTTTATACTGCATGTCTACAATCGCCCGCCCCCCTCGGGTCACTGAAGATTCATATGATCTCGCCTTATTCCACGCCGCGGCAGTAAGAGCGGCTAACTCCCCTTTCCTTGACAGTCGGCGCTTGTTCCCGTCTGCTTCTCGTCCTTGCTTTCTTCCGCGCAGTGTACCTCAATCATGAATCAGGCTATTACGTATTATTACGTATTACGTAATAATACGTAATAGCCATGAATTAGGCTATAGATCATGAATTAGGCTATTACGTATTACGTATTACGAGCTATTACGTATTGCCCTGGTATGCTATAACCATTTCTCGAATGTTCGCAACACCCTCAACATGTTACCGTTTGATAACACAGCATATATTTTTACTTTCTTTCTATGAACCTTAAGTTGGACAAAGTTGTTTATTGTCAGTGCAATTTCAGAAGTAGCGAACTTTCTTAAATGAAGCTTACGTCTAGCACAGCAGTTCATTGTAAAGAATCTGCTCTATAGACTCTCTGTATGAATGAAAACAACGAAACTATAATAATATATCTTATTGCACTGCGAACATCAGTCCAACATTTATTTGTCGTATCCTGTCCCAGTTTCATCAGCAGCATTTTCATGGCAGCGCAACGATGACCATGATCGCTCCTCTCCTATCTCTCCTCATATGCCAACGTTGTAGCTGATCGCATTAAATCGCACCCCTTTGCAAGGGCGTCTTTCACCGGTTAGGCTAGAATTTCGGGCATCAAAGAACGCCGCTCAATCACTCGATCTTTTGCTGACAGTTTTTCCCCTTGATACAAGAGACGGTTCTTGATATCACTGCCGACAGCATCGAACATGTGCACAGTTTACTTTGCGGTAGAAGAACATCGCGCGCTAAAAGCCAACAGTATCGCACATTCGGAAGTGTGTTTCTTGTACGACGCGATTTCTCACATGTTTATTTCTCTTTTTTTCGCCTTTAGTGCTTGATAGAAGGAAAATGTTTGAAAAAAAATCCCACCATCTCCGCTAAAGGGGACCATGAGGCGATTCGAAGCAGCGTTTCGGCATGTCGAGCCCGCGTTTTAGAGGGGAAGTGGAGAGGGGGAGGGGAAGTGGATAGGGAGAAGTGGGATATGGTGAAGTGAGAGAGCGGGAAGGGGAGAGGGAAGGGGAGAGTGGAAAGTGGGAGAGGAGGTGTGTGGAGATGGGCTCGCGCATGCGCAGTAAGAGTGGTGACGCCGCACACCAGTCAACTTGCATATAATTGAGCACCAATATAAACCCGAAAGAAAAAATTCGCCAAGCGGGTGCCTGCAACAAACAACGCTCCAGAGTTGCTATCATTTATCATGGCTCAACCACGGTTCTTGGGGTTGCTGTCTGTTATGGAATTCCCAACTCTCGCCTTAGCTTTCTACAGTGTTTTGCTATGGATGTTCTTGATGTATTTTCCTGCCTTAGTATTTCTTTGATCATTTTCTTTCCTTAGTTAACTGTGGTTCCTTGTATAGAATATTGGATATCGATATTTTCTTCAGAACACTGCCTTCAGTACAAAACCCTACCTACAGCCACTCTGGACTGAGTTTCCCAGATAATGGCGCATGAATGGTTATGTACGGCCAAGCACTGTTGCGAGTAGCCGGATAATGACTACGTGAGGTAACGGCAAGCCGCAGAGTACTTGTACGTGTTTTTCCCCTCGAAGTGAGTCACGAAACCTGTTATAAGTGCTTTCGGCCGTGGATTTCCCGGGAATCCGTGTTCGGCTCAAGGCTCGTTCACCTCAGTAATGCTTCGTATTTTTCTTCCATCACAACTCTTTCTTTTCTTACATCGTCAAGAGTAGTTCTTGTAGGATACGCAGTCAAAAACTGCCTATATTTGCGGATGTTTCTTTCCACTCTAATATTGCGCTATTAAGTCCGTATCAAACATGTTTTCAACTGTCAATAAACGCCCGAATATTGAGACCGGCACACAATGACGAATCTGCAAAGGGCGCCCTGAGGATTTATTCTGTAATTATTGTACAATGCCTCGCATCGTAGTTTCATGAACAAGAAATATATATGGTTATTTGCCTAACGTTTATTTGAATGGAATCATGGCTGAAAGACATAATGTAGTGTTTCGTGCATCCGTTTTCACATCCCCGATAATCTCAGTTGGCACTGTAACTGCAGCAGCGCAAGCTGACTTTCAGTTGGGCACAAGAGCGTTTCCGTGGCACCGTTGCAGGTGTTCATAGTTGCACATTCCTGGTAACATACTACTTTGGGCGCAACCCCCCCCCTACTCACACACATATACACACAGATGGATACATACATATATATCGCCACGGAGCCAAGAACGATGCAATGTTCGTTCAGAAAACGAGATTTATTGCAGCGAACGTGTGCTAAACTGAAAGAAAATGAAAGTGGCGAAGAAGCAGCGAACAAAACGACAATGTAGGTACACAGGCGAGCGTCGGCGGGAAGAGAGCGCCGCGGCGTTTCTGCTGCGGGATTTTTGTGCCTCGGCGTTATTTTTTTTTTGACGCTATCGAATTATAGCGATAACACTGCGCTAGTTACGACAGGGCGAAGCGCTCGCCCTATCAAATCAGATACCCTGGGTGAGCTACAAAAGAGAGAGAGAGAGAGCGAAACACGGGCTTAGCATCGAACATAGATAAGATCTCCGGCTGCCAGACGCCTGCAACTAAATACGCAAAAGAACAAACCAGGAGACCCTGCCCACGGCAATATATATATATATATATATATATATATATATATATATATATATATATATATATATATATATATATATATATATATATATATATAAAGTGAGCGCCGTAACTCAACGGAGCGAAAGACCCCCGCGCCGGCCACGAGGAAAACAGCGTGCTTTAGCCGGAAGGCAAGCATTATCGTCGTGCTTCGTGCCTCCGCATCGTCCACAAGTTAGCGCTTTGCTTGTGTCATGATTATTTTTAATCGATCCATGACGGTGTTGCACTCTGAGCACCACTGGCGAATCCACGCTCATATCTTTCGCATCATGCTCCGCCACTTGAGACGGAAGGGCCAGAGCTTCGGCGTCGTCTAACGTTAGCCCTTCCTTCGTCAGTATCTGCTTGATAAAGTGATTTAGCGCACTCCACGCATACTCCGATCCCTCAACATTCGTTCTAATGCATTGCTAATGTTGGAGTTTTCTGCTATGAGCCTCATGTAGACTTAGAAAGCCCGCATTGGTTCACCTTCCTAGTCGCAACGCGTGAAAATTAGGCAGATCCCACGCGTTGTGGGAATCGGTTTCATGCGAAGCAGCCAGTGAGTACTGCTATGGTGTATTTTATGGCTTTAAGCCAAGCGTTACGAGGTGGATAGACGTGTTTTTGTAAGTGTGGCAGCTGTGTGTACATCGTGGGCTTACCAAGCACGTCGACAACACTGGAGTTTAAAGGGTAACTTATGGTGCGACCTAACGTCAGTCCTCACATTAGAGTACATACGTCAGTATTATCTAAACTGTGCACTTTATAGTGCAATCATCTGAATATCATACGTCACTTTCGTTAATGTATTCCTCCGGGGTCGAGCAATGCTTCAATATAGCTTGCTGAATCATAGTAATACACATGTAAAGTTTTTTACTCTGCTGTAAAAGCGGAGCCAAAACTGCAACCACAGACGGTATTCTGATATGACGCCTCTATCGTAGGAGTACATATGTAGTGTTTATTGCTTGCTTGTAAAATTAGATAGCGAGCAGATAGCGGCGGCGGCGGCGGACAACTACGGCGCCAAAAACGGCGGGTGAAATGATCTCATAACAGCTTTCGCTGTAAAAAAAAAAAAGATGTATTGCTTCTGTCCAAGCTTTTGTCATTTAAATTGGAAGGTATATGCATATGCAAATTTCGTCGGACAGATGATGCTGCGAGTCACCGACGTCTGTTTGCCTTATGTTTGCGGAAAGACTAATGAGGGCGAGCGAGAACATTTTCTTTGTCTTTTCTTGTTTCGCAGCAAAAAAAAAAACAGTTGCTAAGCTCCTTTGACTCCGTCTTGCTAGATATTACGAAACACACAGAAGTTTCAACATGCGGTTTGATGGATCGCCTGCATTCCTTTGCACGCAGATTTTTTTTTTCTCTTTTCTCGATAGAGGCATGGCAAAGAGCGTCGTACCTTCTTATGCGAAGCCTGTCGTGAATAAACAAATCACGCGCGTGAAATGTTGAACGCAACGGAATGTGTTCATGCCAATCCCCACATAGATAGGAACGTGCCAATATTGAATCGAGACACCACGAGCGATCATTGCTTAAAAACGAACCTTTTGCTCCTTTGCTCAGAAATGCATAATATTGAATCGCGCTATCAAAGTCCTAACTGCAAAACGAACGGCCGTTCGTCTGAAGCAGAAAAATAAACGGCAGTGCCGTCACAGCTAATGCTTCTTTGAGCGGGCTGTTTAGTTCGTTGCGACGAGTAATGGTTTGAGTGCCGAACGCGCTGTCCGCCTACGGTCGGCCACCAAGCGTGCTTCAGCGAGTCTTTTCTGAGTCGTGTAACGAAGATAAGAGTATAGAAAAGCCCCATGCTTTACTTCGTCTTACCAAGGCCATCGCGGATCGGCGACCGCACGTGTTTGTCTCCCATCTTGGGGTTCGATACCATAGCAAGACTGAGTGACGGGGAGCTTCATTAAGTAAATTGGCCTGGAAGGAGCGTGTCGTGGCGCCACAGCTTTTTCCTATAGGCAAACGTTTGAGAAGCTGTGTTTATAATAATGGCTTGAAATTTGATAAGTTTGAGCGAAGAAGATATTAGTAAAAGTGCTAATATAGAATTGAAGTCAAGCGAATAACTGCCTGGTCAGGAGGATCTTAAGGACAGCGCACTTTAGAAATTATCGTATAGTGATCGAGTGCGATTATTCAGCTAGCGCAAGCGTGCTTTAAAGCGCGAACCTATTTTTCCCGCAATAAGCATGAACATATTGTCACGGGGTCGTGACGTCCACGAAGGCAGCAGTCCGAGCGTCCAAGATAAAACTCTTTATTGGCCGAACTTGTGGCCGGGAAAAGGAAAATAAAACAACAGTAATATACACCGTACACTGATAGCAGCCAACAGAGCGTCGGCCATTGATAAAACTGCTTTGCGGTAAGGCGCGTCGGCATTTGCACATGCAGCACGGAACACTCGAGCCTTATCGCTGGTGGCCGGGTTAGTTCGAGAATAATCTCAACTATATAGAAAGACGAGCTCACCTGTGGGCTAAGCTGTGTAGGTGCAAGTGGAAAATATCGGCGCTTTCACCAAAATTTCGGGATTACGGATGATTCTTTGGCCGATTCGAAGTGGCACGTGTAGTAAAATTCTTAGTTAAACGTTTGCGAAGTAATCTAATGATGCTGTCGCGAAGCTTTAAAAAAATAAACTGCTTCTACCAACCAAGACCTGAAGAGAACAACGGCGTCAGACTTTCACGAACGTACGTTTTTGAACCTTAAGCGCCGGGAGCTGCTCGACAGCGATCGCTCACCGAGAGCCACCAGCCTTTGAATCCTGAGGGTTGCACCGAGGCCGAAACGATCTCACCAGCCGATGCTCGTGCGCCGTGAGAGTAAAAGAGAGGACGCGAGCGATGGGAGGAGAGCGCAGTATAAAGCACTGGGGGACTGAGGCTGCTATCAGCGAAAACCACTGGCGCAATCGGTTGCCTCCAAGATGGCTGACGCTACAATGCAGCAAATCGGCGGAGTTCAAGCCAATTCAAGCGCGCAACCCGTGCGCTGTCGACAATGGTGCCATCTATGAAGAGACATGCATACCGTGCCGCCGCGCCGAACTTGGTTTCAGCTGATTGAAACCTGCGGCACAATAAAGCCGTACAGTAGGTGCTGCCTGGTTGGCAGCACTATATCCTGTGCTTATAACGATGCTATCTTGGAGCTCTCTCACAGAGGTTTCACCATTTTATTGCAGCTCATCGAAGAAAAATTCTACAGTGCACTTGGACGCGTGCTTCGGTTAACAGAGCTGTAAGATAAACGCAGGTTATCGTGTGCGAGGAGATAGAGTAATTGTTTCTAGTTACCATATTTCAAGAGCAATCTAGAGTAGACGATAGAACATACTGGAAGGCACGTTGCAAAGAAATTTAGGAAACTAATTCGCAGAAAAGAACATCAGAGTAAATGTACGACACGAGTATTCGAACCCAAACTCAATGTAGTCTCCAACAGCAATGGCACATATCCTTTACAGTGGGACGACAGACAGGAAAGGCGCTTGATATCGGCAAACATTCCGAAAAGAAATATAACGCTGAGCCTTCCGCAGACTTTGAGTGGGAAGCGCAACCAACGGTCTTAGAAGGTTAATTAGGAAGGGCCATTGAGCAAACACTTTCCGGTGAAGCGTGCGGGTCAGACATCCCCATGTAGATCATCAAAGGAGTTTTACCTGAATAAACAAAGTTATCCGCGAAACTATGTCGACGAATTTAGAACGAATCGGGATGATAAATATGATTGTACAGATCTCTCGTTATCCCACTTTCCAAAAAAAAATGTGACGCGGAAAAAGGCTAAAGCTAAAGAACCTTCAGCATCATTTCTCATAATAGACACCAATTTTTTAACGTATTGCAGAACGAACGAGAACCTGACATGGAAGCGCAATGGTTACAAAAGCAAGCATGTTGCAATACGGGGGTCGTACGAGAGACCACGTTGCAATTATGAAATGTAAACCTGCAGAGAACAGCAAGACACTTGCATTTCTGTTACCTCTAATTTTCGAAGGCTTGCGACTCCATTACCATTTCATGCTATTGACATATCTAATTATGTACATAACATTCTCGAAGCAAATTATCATTCTCGAAGAATATTTAATTTATCTGAAGAACATATACAGAGTACAAGAATCGGTCATTTAAAGAATGTTCGAAAGACTCATTACTTTAAGCATCAAAATGAAGTCACTGAAGGTTCTATTCTTACACCTTATTTATTGCAAGCTACACCAAACGCGTCAACGAATACGCAGAATATGTACTCAGATGTGACGTCGCAACTTGGGATATTGCCGCGCCCACGTGTTCTTTTATTTTGATGTATTCGGGTTTGACCAGCAAGGACGGTTACCAACGCTCGACGCTGTCCGCGAAGCAATGTTCGAGAAACTTCGCGTTTGTAGTAGATCATTTTGTTAAGATTGCGCACCGCACGCGAATGTTCCAGCTTTGTCGAGAGATAACGCCGCCACCAGCGATATTGCTGGAAAGTTCCATAGCGCCTGTATAAAAGCCGACGCGCTTGACCGCTCGTCAGTTGATCGACGGTCGACGCTCTGTTCGCCGCTATCAGTGTATTGCTGTAGCTTTCAGTTTCTCGGCCACAAGTTCGGCCTAATAAAGAGTTTCATTCGACGTGCTTACTGCTGCCTTCGTCGACGTCCCGACCACGTGAAATCTGGTGGAGGTGCTGCTTCTTCCATGATCAGGACGCCCCCGCGAAGCGCTGACCCAAGCCCAAGCCGAGACGAGGACTACGACAAAGAAAACCCGGATCGTCGAACAAGCCGCAGGCAGAAGGGACTACAGTCACAGTGCGGGCTCTTTCCCGAAAAAACCAGGCAGCGCCAGATCCCAACATCGACCGCAACGACGATGACCGATCCCGTGCAGCCTGCGCCCATCCTTCTCCGGCAGCCCAAGGAGCCGCCAACCTTCCGCGGATCATCACTCTAAGACCCGGAAAGCTATCTTGAAGCCTACGACCGAGTCGCCCTTTTCAATGCCTGGACCAGCGAAGACAAGCTACGGCATGTGTATTTCGCTTTGGAAGACGCCGCTCGGACCTGGTTCGAGAACCAAGAGCGAAGCCTGACAACGTAGGACATTTTTCGCGCCAGGTTTCTCGCCACATTCACGAGCGTCGTCCGCAGAGAGTGCTGAGGCTTTGCTCGAGACCCGCGTACAGATGCCGAACAAAACCGTGGCGCTCTTTACGGAAGAGATGACCAGGCTGTTTCGCCACGCAGACCCTACCATGCCTGAAGAAAAAAAAGTTCGCCTTCTCATGCGAGGAGTTAAGCAGGAGCTCTTCGCTGGGCTCATGCGGAACCCAACCAAGACAGTCCAGGAATTTGTTTCCGAAGCCACAACCATCGAGAAGACGCTGGAAATGCGAACACGGCACAACAATCGCCACGCATTCCAAGACAGCGCAGCAGTTCATGCCCTCGGCTCCGACGACTTGCGCGAAACGATCCGAGCCATCGTGCGAGAGGAGCTGCGGAAGCTCGCACCTTTTGCACAGCCCGAACTGACGTCGATTGCGGACGTTGTACACGAGGAAATCCAACAGTCACTGGGTGTTCATCAGCCGGCACCGCCGCAGCTGCAAGCAATGAGCTATGCTGCTGCAGCCCGACGCAACGCCCCCCTCCTCGCCCACGTCAAGACGCCGCGCCGCACCAGCAGTTCCGCCGCTAGGCACCACCGCCGCCACCACCGACGTCATACCGCACGCCAGCCGACCAGAGATCTGCGCTGAGGAAGCCCGACGTTTGGCGCGCCCCCGACCATCGTCCACTCTGCTACCACTGCGGAGAAGCCGGCCACACCTACCGCCGCTGCCATTATCGACAGATGGGACTGCATGGGCTCGCCGTCGACGCGCCGCGTCCACAGCAGGGTGAACGACCACGTGAGATCGCCGACTATGTGGCAGGAGCACAGTGGACCCCCGAGGACCTTCCCGATCGCCGTCGCCAGGCCGCTACGCCTCTCCCCAACGCCGAACATACACTGGACCAACCCAGGGCCGGTCACCTAGCTCGCATCCGGAAAACTAAGGGCAGCAACCGATGAAGGTGCGGTTGCTGTACGACGAAACACCGAAGACCCTCCGCCGCCGACGCCGCCGCCACGACGAAGGCTTCAGGACACGACGCGAACCCCTGACGACAAAACCTCGCGGACCGAAGTAGACCTGACGACGTAGCGTGGAAGCAGCGGAACAAACCGACGTAGCCGTGACCCGACGCGGCGACCTAACTGCAACGCAAGACGACGAACTAGCGACCTCGACGTTCTTATTGACGGCTACAGCGTCACAGCCCTCGTCGACACCGGAGCCGACTATTCTGTCATCAGTGGACCGTTCGCCACGAAGCTGAAGAATGTTAGGACAGCCTGGGAAGGCGCCGAAATCCGGACAGCTGGAGGTCACCTCGTAACGCCGGAGGGAATCTGCACAGCGAGACTCACCATTAACAACCGGATTTATCCCGCGAATTTCGTAATCCTGCCGCGTTGCTCGAGTGATATGTCATCCTTGGTGTAGAGGTCGCTACTATTGTGCTAATAGGTGGCGCCCCCCTCCTTGATGTACGCGATGTACGGAGTAGAATAAAGTTAGTTGTTGTTTGGGTTCAGTGGCGACCGGTTGTCTTACTGCGGGCTTGACAGGCGCTCATGCCATGACTGCGTCGTATTCTCGAGTGAACCGATAACACTACATGGTGTCAGAAGTGGTCGAGCACCGACGTCGCGCGTACCAATCGTCCATATCATGCCTACCGAGCAGTCCAGACCGAAGTTGGTGGGCGTCAACCTTCAGACGCCGGAGCCGTTCGACTTCGGCAACGCTGGGACCTGGCCGACATGAAAAAATCGCTTCGAGGACTACGCAGCCATCTCGGGTCTCAAAAATGCACCGGAGGAAACACAGGTGCGCTCGCTCTTATATTGCATGGGCCCCGAAGCGCGTCCGCTCCTCGACACATTTTCGCTCGATGCGGCGTCCCTCACTTCGTACGAGACCGTGGTAGACCGTTTCACGGAGCATTTCGTGCATCCAAGCAACGAACTATACGAGTCGTCCCGTTTTCACAGACGCGTACAGCGGCCAGGCGAGAGCGTTGACGGATACTATGCCGAGTTATGCAGGATGGTGAAACGCTGCGCCTATCCTTCAGTGCAAGATGAAGAAACGCTAGTACGTGACAGATTCGTCGTCGGCTTGCGCGACTCGCGTCTTTCAGACCAGCTCTGCCGAAACGCTAAACTCACTCTCAAAGAGGCTTGGACGCAAGCACGCCAGGCGGAAGACGCGGAAAAAGAAAAGCGGCAGTCGCAAGCTGGAGCAAGTTATATTAGTCCCAACGCTTTGCAACTGGATGCAACAAAGATGCAGAAGGCCGCTCGACATCACCGGAACGCGAAGCCTTCTTTCGAGCATCAGAACGCAGACACGCCCACCTGCGGATTCTGTGGCCGCGCGGCTCATCCTCGAGCGCAATGCCCGGCACGCAGCTCGCTTTGCAACTTTTGCAAAAAGAAGGGGCACTTCGCGGAAGTTTGTCGCTCGCGGAAATAGAAACAAAAAGTCGGCTCTATTCACCTGAGCACCGTTGGGGCGGGGGCCAAGTCTTTATTAGTGGACGTCACCGTGGACGAGTACACGATGCAATTTAAAGTTGACTCTGGCGCCGAAGTCTCTGCTATACCCGAAGACTTCCCCAAGCTTCCAGTCAAGCTGGACAAGGTTGACAGGGTACTTACCGGTCCTGGAGGTCAACCATTGCGGGTACTCGGTTCATATACAGCCCAACTTCGTTGGCGCGGGAAGACGTCCTTGCAGCGACTCTTTGTCATTGAATCGCTCTCTGTCCCTCTTCTGGGACTTCCGGCTATACAAGCCCTCGACGTTGTGAAATTCCTTGGCGTCGTGCAGGCCCCTGAGGCATCACTTCAAGCTGACTTGTTCCGCGGACTTGGCACTCTCAAGGAGGAATATCGAATCCGCTTGAAGCCTGGTGCTACGCCATTCTCCCTCAGCGTGCCTCGCCGCATTCCCATTCCGCTACACGAAACCGTGAGGCGCGAGCTCAACAAGCTCGAAAGTGACGGAGTGATTCGCCGCGTCGACAATCCAACGCCGTGGTGTTCTGGACTGGTAGTGGTTCCTAAAGCGTCAGGAGATTACCGCCTTTGTGTTGACTTAACCCGGCTGAATGAAGTCGTACTTCGAGAACGCCACATCCTCCCAACGGTCGAACAAGTCCTCGGGCTTATCGGAGACGCAACGGTGTTCTCCAAACTGGACGCCACAGCGAGTTTCCACCAAGTGAAACTGACTACGGACTCTCAAGAGCTCACGACCTTTATAACCCCTTTTGGCCGGTACTGCTTCTGCCGCCTTCCATTTGGTATAACCTCAGCGCCCGAGTATTTTCAGAAGCAGATGGCCAGAATTCTTGAAGGACAGGTAGGGGTAGCCAATATTATCGATGATATACTCGTTTTCGGACGCACTAGAGAGGAACATGAGGTCCGACTGAACCAGGTTCTGTCCCGTCTTGCTGAGGCTGGGGTCACGCTGAACAAGAACAAATGCTTATTCGGTGCTTCGGAAGTGCCGTTCCTTGGAGTAATCGTGTCCGCTCAAGGCATCAAGCCGGACCCAGCCAAGGTAGCAGCCATCAAGACCATGGAAGCTCCAAAAGACGTTGCAGGCGTCAGGCGTCTTCTCGGGATGATCAATCATCTTGCTAGGTTCTTGCCACACATCTCGGAAATAACCGCTCCAATCAGAGCCCTCCTCAACAAGTCTTCAAGTTGGACTTGGGAGCACGAAAAAGAGGCCGCATTTGTCAGGGTGAAGGAGACACTGTCATCCGATAGGCGTATGGCCAAGTACAATCCGTCGTATGCCACCACTGTCTCAGCTGATGCTAGTTCGTTTGGACTTGGGGCAGTCCTGCTGCAGACGCAGCCGTCAGGCGAGCGCCGTCCTGTCGCTTTTGCTTCCAGAGCAATGACGAAGACGGAGCAGAGATATAGCCAAACTGAAAAGGAAGCATTGGCTATTACATTGGCTCTCTGGAGGTTCGATGAATTTGTGCGTGGCATCCCACTGGATGTTGAGACAGATCACCTACCCCTCATCTCTCTTTTTGGTAAGATGGAGCTCGACATATTGCCTCCTAGAATACAAAGGCTGCGGATTAAAGCAATGCCTTATCAATTTAAGGTACTTCATGTGTCTGGTAAGCTTTTAGCTACAGCGGATACTCTCTCTCGCATCAACAGCCCGAATGAATCTGTAGCGCCTCAGAATGCGGCGCTCGTCAAGGAGGAAGAAGTTGGCATTCGGCCGCGCGGCGGGTGCAGCGCGATAATAAAAGATCAGTTCGAAAACTGAACGCTGTCAGGGCTGGATCGTTCTCGCATTAGCTCCGACAGTTAATGGTGACCCGCTAAAGAACACGCAGCCCCGATCATCCCGCATGGATCCCGCCGGCTCTGCCACCAATCCTACCGTTCCTGACGCCCAAGAAGACGCCAGACCTAGCGGTGCTGCGGTCGCTGCGATCCAACATGTCAACCTGCCACCATTTTCTGCGGACGCTGTGCAAATCCTTAACACAGAAACTGTGGCTCGCACAACCCTTGATGTGATGGAGCTCTATGTTGCAGAAACAGTGGCTGCCACGTTTGAAGTTTTGCCCCTAAATGAAGTTTTGCCCCTAAGAAGGAAGAATTGCTACATCCAAGCGTGCCACCGAAAGGCGCAGTAGCGTCGAGGAACGCATCCTACCAAAGAAAGCAGGAAAGGAACTACAATCGGCGTCATCGGGCCAGGCACCAAAGGCAGCTTCCCGTAGGACAACAAGTCTGGGTGCGGCCAGAAAATGTAAAGGGAACGGTGTTAAGCCCAGCACAGAGACCCAGGAGCTACATAATAGAAATAGGACAAGGCGGTATATTGCAGCGTAACAGGTGTCACCTCGTCCCCTTTGTTCCAGCATCATCGTTGCCACCACAAGCTTCATCAGAAACAACCGAGCCACAGCTGCAAGTAGCTCAGCCATCTCAAGGTCCTCCAAGTACCACGGTAACGACGAGCGACTCGGGACGGGCTGATGATCATGCTGGTGGTGATGGTGGTGATAGTGATGGTGGTGTTGGTGGTCGCGATGGTCGCGATGGTGTTGTGTGCACGCGTAGTGGCCGACGCGTGGTCTCCCACCGGACCGTCTGAACTTATGACTGCCGAACGTGCGGAAAGGGGGGAGATGTAGAGGTCGCTACTATTGTGCTAATAGGTGGCGCCCCCCTCCTTGATGTACGCGATGTACGGAGTAGAATAAAGTTAGTTGTTGTTTGGGTTCAGTGGCGATCGGTTGTCTTACTGCGGGCTTGACAGGCGCTCATGCCATGACTGCGTCGTATTCTCGAGTGAACCGATAACACTACACTTGGTATGAACTTTTAGGCCTTCATGGTGCAATCATCGACCTGAGGTCTAAGTAAATACCACTGTCCACGGAAAAGGCACTACCGCCGCACACTCCGCCAAGAAAGCACGCCTTGAATGTGCTTGAAGACCAGGTCACCATTCCCCCTCGCTCCAGCGTCATCATTTCCGTTGGCACTCACAAATCAGCAGACCTGGAAGGCGTTGTTGAAGGCGACCAGCACCACTTGATTAACCGCAAGATTTGCGTCGCAAGAGGAGTAGCAGAGCTGCGGGCAGGGAAAGCAACAGTTATGCTCACGAATTTCAGCAACGAGTACAAGCACGTGAGCAAAGGCACGACGGTCGCCTACATCGAAGAAATCGTAGAAGCCAGCAATGCTTTCCGCCTCACCGATTCTCCCGAGCCTACTCCGACGAATAAAGCGCCGCAAGCAGCTTTCGACATCAATCCCAGCCTTCAGAAGCACACACAAGAACAGCTCAAAACCCTGCTCTTGCATTACAAGGACTGCTTTTCGTCGTCGTCAAGAATTACGCAGCCTCCCATGGCAAAACTTCGCATGATAACAGAGGAAAGCGCCAGACCACTCCGTCAGAGCCCGTACAGAGTTTCGACGCGAGAACGCGAGGCCGTGAAGAAACAGGCCGACGAAATGCTACAGGACGACATTATCCAGCCGTCGAAGAGCCCGTGGGCATCCCCGGTGGTGCTAGTGAAGAAGAAGGTTGGGACTCTATGTTTCTTGCGTCGATTATCGTCGCCTGAACAAAGTCACGAAGAAGGACGTGTATCCCCTTCCCCGGATAGACGACATCCTGGATCGATTACACAACGCAAAGTACTTTTCGTCGATGGACCTCAAGACCGGTTACTGGCAAATAGAAGTCGACGAGAGAGACCGAGAAAAGACTGTTTTTTAACACCAGACGGCCTGTTCGAGTTCAAGGTCATGCCCTTTGGTCTTTGCTCGGCACCTGCGACTTTTCAACGGGTTATGGATACAGTACTGGCCGGCTTGAAGTGGCAGGCGTGCCTCGTGTACTTGGACGACGTCGTTGTGTTTTTATCAAACTTCGACGAACACCTTCGGCGCCTTGAAGTTGTACTTCAAGCAATCAAGACCTCCGGACTCACCTTGAAGTCTGAAAAGTGCCGCTTCGCGTACAAGGAGCTCTTGTTCTAGGGTCACGTGATCAGCAAGGATAGTGTTCGCCCGGACCCGCGGAAAACAGCTGCCATCGATGACTTCCCGACGCCCACCGAGAAGAAGGCCGTACGCCGTTTTCTCGGCTTGTGCGCCTATTACAGGCGTTTCGTCAAGGCATTTTCACGGATCGCCGAGCCACTGACGCAACTCACGAAGGCCGACGTCGAATCCAGGTAGGAAACGTCGCAAGTTAAAGCACTTCAAGAATTGAAACGACGCCTGCAGGCGCCTCCCATACTTGCGCATTTCGACGAATACGCCGATACGAAAATCCACACCGACGCAAGCAGCGTAGGACTCGGTGCCGTCCTTGTGCAAAAGACCGACGGATTCGAAAGGGTCATCAGTTATGCTAGCCGGTCGCAATCAAAGGCAGAAATCAACTACTCCACAACAGAAAAGGAGTGCCTGGTCATCATCTGGGCTACATCGAAGTTTCGCCCCTACCTCTACGGCCGGCCCTACAAAGTTGTGAGCGACCACCACGCCTTGTGTTGGCTAGCTAACTTGAAGGACTCTTCAGGTCGCTTCGCATGGTGGAGCCTACGACTTCAAGAATTTGACATAACCGTCGTTTACAAGTCCGGAAGAAAACACTCCGACGCTGACTGCCTGTCCCGCGCCCCCGTCGACCCACCGCCGCAGGACGACATGGAGGATCACTGCTTCTTGGGAACCATAAGTGCCGAAGGCTTCGCCGAACGACAGCGAGCGGACCCAGAGATTAGGGGCTTTGTGAAATACCTCGAGGGCAGGACCACCGTTGTTCCCAAGGTATTCACGCGAGGACTGTAGTCGTTTTTCTTGCGCAACAGTGTTCTCCTTAAAAGAACTTCTCGCCGCTTCGCGCCGATTCCCTTCTCGTAGTGCCCTCGACATTGCGACCAGAGGTCCTCCAGGCTCTGCATGACGACCCGACGTCTGGACACCTGGGTGCTTCTCGCACGCTCGCAAGAAAACAGGAAACGTACTACTGGCCGCGCCTTGTCGCCGACGTAACTCGCTACGTCAAGACCTGCCGGGACTGTCAGCGACGCAAGACACCGCTGACTAGCCCAGCCGGACTTCTGCAGCCTATCGAGCCACCTCGACGGCCGTTCCAGCAAATTGGGATGAACTTACTGGGGTCGTTCCCGACGTCCAATACCGGAAACAAATGGATTGTCGTAGCTACCGACTACCTCACCCGCTAGGCCGAGACAAGCAAGGGCTCTACCCAGAGGCAGTGCCGCCGACGTAGCGAAGTTCTTCGTTGAGAACATCCTCCTGCGTCATGGCGCCCCGGCGGTCCTCATCACCGACAGAGGTACGGCGTTTACTGCTGACCTAACTCAGGCAATACTGAGATACAGCCAAACAAGCCACCGCCGGACCACAGCGTACCACCCACAGACCAATGGCCTCACCGAGCGGCTAAACAAGACCATCGCCGACATGCTGGCCATGTATGTCGACGTCGAACACAAGACGTGGGATGCCATCCTTCCATATGTGACCTTCGCATACAACACGGCCATGCAAGAAACGACGCAAATGACGCCGTACAAGCTGGTCTACGGAAGGAGCCCGGCAACGACGCTCGACGCAATGCTACCAACCGCCACCGACGAGGACGATCTCGACGTTGCCGCCTATTTGCAACGCGCCGAAGAAGCTCGACAGCTCGCCCGCCTGCGCATCAAGAACCAGCAGAGGGTCGACAGCCGTCACTATAATCTTCGACGACGCCACATGGAGTAGCAACCCGGTGACCGTGTGTGGGTCTGGATGCCGATACGCCGACGTGGGCTCAGTGAAAAACTTCTTCGGCGATACTTCGGCCCATACAAGGTGCTTCGACGTCACGGCGCTCTTGACTACGAGGTCGTCCCGGACGGCAATACGAACTCCCAGTGACGCCGCGCACGACCTGAAGTCGTCCATGTCGTGCGCCTTAAGCCGTTTTTTGCGCGTTGGAGAACCTGAGGACTGTACTTTTTCCTTTGTTATTGTAATTTATTTATGTATGCACTTGTTTTTTTCCTTTCCATGTTCTGTTGCAAGCATTGGGACGATGCTTTTTCAGAGGGGGGCAATGCCACGCCCGCTTCTTCTTTTATTTTGATGTGCTCGTGTTTGACCAGCAAGGACGGTTATCGACGCTCGACGCTGGCCGCGAAGCAGTGTTCGAGAAGCTTCACGATTTTAGTAGATCGTTTTGTTAAGATTGCGCGCCGCACGCGAATGTTCCAGCTTTGTCGAGAGATAATGCCGCCACCAGCGATATTGCTGGAAAGTTCCATAGCGCCTGTATAAAAGCCGACGCGCTTGACCGCTTGTCAGTTGATCGACGGTCGACGCTCTGTTCGCCGCTATCAGTGTATTGCTGTAGCTTTCAGTTTCTCGGCCACAAGTTCGGCCTAATAAAGAGTTTCATCTCGACGTGCTGATTGCTGCCTTCGTCGACGTTACGGCCACGTGACAATATCACTGGAAAGTTCGATAGCGACTGTATAAAAGCCGACGAGCTTGACCGCTTGTCACTTGATCGACGGTCGATGCTTTGTTCGCCGCTATCAGTGTATTGCTGTAGCTTTCAGTTTCTCGGCCACAAGTTCGGCCTAATAAAGAGTTTCATCTTGACGTGCTGACTGCTGCCTTCGTCGAAGTCACGACCACGTGACAATATTGTAGTGAAAATTGTAGGAACAGATTTATTCAACATAAGCTTTGCCGACAGCAATACATTATTGTCAGGAAGTATACGAGACTTAACAAACTTATTCTCGGAGTTAATAGAAAGTGATAAACCTGATAGATTACTAAATATAAAAAATATTAAGGGTATGACAAAAGGCGCAGCTCAGGACACGTAAAGGAATGGCAAATTATTGAGTATTGCAAGACGCATACCTTTTCCTTGAATATAGAATATCTGATGATGGTAGCTCTACAATAGAGATACAACAAAGAATTGTATTAGGGAAATGGACGTACAATCAAAGATTAAGAAAGACAGACGTTACCCTCTAATCCGGTGTTCTTCAGGTAAACAAACTGATCTTTCCTATAGTTGCTCGTGGGTCGTGATGATGGCCCAGTCTTCACAGAAGACCAAATATTTCGGTCATAAGTAAAATTAATTCTGAACGCTCTTTCGATGTAAAGGTAATCACACAAGATTTTCTTATGTTGTTCCTTTCATGTGAGCAATAGGTTCATTGGAGCTCTAAATAATGTTAGCCAGCGTAGTTCGTTACAGTCCATGAGGCCGACCATGTACAAAATACTTAGGTGGTATTTTGGAGGTCACCGTGATACGCCCGCAGATGCCAAAGGACTTGTACAAAAAGTACCTTAATTGCACTATATGTCATGTTCATGATGCAAGTGGGGGGTTGGGAGCGGCTCGGCGGTACGTAGCAGATAAAATTCAAGCACTAAAAGTGTGACACATATGAATTGTTATTAGTATTGGATCTGCATACACCAACACATTAGAACACAGACGAACTTGGGAGAGAGCAGGCTGACAACTGCCGCATAGGAGGACACAACGCCTGCCTACTTCTCATAGAAGGGGACATGTAGAGGAAATAAGGATAGGATGACAGAAATAATGAAGTAAATAGGAAAGCAAACAAAACAAAGCACAGCGGGAAGTAACGCTCTATATCTCGAGTATTGTTCACTCATTATAAAGACAATTTCCGCATCACATGGTATCAAAACAGAAATTATGTGTAACATGCTGGATAAGGGCAATACTTTCTGATTGTTATGAGCAAATAACCTTTCAAGGAAATAACCCTGTGCTCTCTGTTCAGATTCAATTAACAAACCAAACATTTTCTCTGCTTCTTACAAGACGTCTCAGGTTGTGCAGCTGTCCTATATTTCTATACCATCTGCAAAGTAGACGAGTTTTCAGTTAGGGGCACAAAATAAACAGTGTTATCTCAGTGCGATGAATCATCTATTACAAAATTTGGTTGTGTTTTCCTGTTTCTTTAATGCACCAAAGTCGCTTGACAATATTCTCAGTGCAGATGTCGAGGTTCAACCCGCATGCTCCATATTCGGGCACGAATGCCGTCGTTGTCGGACATGGGACATTGAAACTGTACTGATTTTCAGGTAATTAGATTTAGCGCTGTATTTTTATGAAGCTGCCTAATACAATAACACTTACTTCCGGACAAACTAGGCTTAAGCATAGGGATACTAAAACTTCGAACTTGTCAGGGCAGAACTTTTCAAATTTATGGATGTTTGGCGGGACTGCAACCTTGACGAGGGTTGCAGTGTTGGCGTGTTGGTAAATTATTTGAACAGCTTTGATGAAGCGTGAAACGACACATGGACACCGGAAGGCGCATAAAGATACCACACAGCGCTACCCAGGCAGCACGCCGCCATTGGACTGATCTTAGCCCAACGTCGGCAAATGACGGCAGCAATATTGGCCCCACGTCGGCAAATCACGCTCGCGCTACTTTCACCCGCATCGGCCCGACGTCGGCTAGCCGCCGTTGCGCCGATGCGGGCTTGCCGGCGTCGGTCCGAGACGGGCCTGCCGTTATTCAGCCGATGATGGCAAGCCGTCATTGGGCCTATCTACGCTAGCCGATGTTGGCGTGGTGTCGGCCCTGCCGACGTCGGGTAGCCGCCGGCATGACCGTTTACACCCGTTATTATGTTTTAGCAGTGGTGGCTTACCGTGCGTTAAGTACGGTAGTACTGTACCGTCGTGGTCTGCACGTAGCTAGTTTATATAAGGACACCGGCGGTAGTTGCTTTGTGCGTAAAGTAACTTGATCAGGCAGGCTGATACACGTGTTATAAAGTAAAATGGCTGTGTGCCGACCACGGCAGTTCGGTATTACTGTGGTTACTGTACTGTAAGTCAGCAGCGCTAAAATAGACTATTCGCGGCCCAACGGCATTCATCGACTACCATTGGTGTCATATTCGAAAAATGCTTCCTAATTAGAACGACTGCTCCACTGATGCCTTAGTGTGCGATTGAGACCCACAATTCTGTCGAACCATGCAAGGCCGAGAACGAAAGTCAATATTGTCTCTAACACAACTAAATTGATGAAAGGCCTGCTGTACCAACTACGCATGCGTCTGAAATATTAAGGAGGAACACATTTACAAGGTGATAAACACAAATTTATTCACAGATATGAACACACGCCACCAGTTCCGGAATAGTTATGCCATAAAGGAATATCTAAAAATCTATAGACACCTTAGCCAACATCTAAAACAACCCCACACCCACCATATTCCTAAAAAAAAGCAGGACAATCCTAATCGAGAATGGGGTCAGGCGCAAAATCATAGGCGTGAGCAGGGTTCCCCTTCAGAGGGGGAGGAGGCGAAGGTTCATCGCGGCCCCCCCTCCCTAATAAGTCAATGTGTTTGGCAGACCTTGCGCCCACCTCTTCTTAGGTGACTACGGGGGTCGGCCGCCCCCCTGCCCCACTGTGCGCACGCCTATGCGAAGAGTTACAATCTCTTCAACGTTATGCGCGGCACATTCACTATAAATTTTGAAAGAACTAGAACGGGCAAAAATAGGAATAATGATTAACCAAGAATATCTTAGCTACTTGCGTTTTGCGGACGATATCGCGCTTTTCAGTAACGACGGTTCCGAATCACGAAAAAAATTCTGGAGATGTAAACGAAGGCAGCATTAAAGTAGGATTAAAGACGTACCCGAAGAAAACAAAGATAATGTTAGGCGGCTTGCCGAAAAAGCGAGATTAAGAGTGGCAACCAGACTAGAAGATTGTGTATACGCGTGAGCTAATTACGAGCAGAGGATCAGCCCCCCCACCCCCCGACGTTTATTAAATTCACCAAGGAACGGTAGGCATTCGCAACACATGACTGGCAATTAAATTAGCGTTATCCTTTAAGCGGAAATTGCAATTTTTTCAGTGATAACATAAGGGTAAAAAAGATGGGTAAACTGCTGCACGCGACGCGAAAAACATTGCGAGCGGTACCACAAGATCCCCTGAACTCTACATCTAAACAAATTAGACATGCACGCATTCCTAACCTAAAGGTAAGATTGTAACAGAAAGGAATTGTGCATAGAAAACACTCATGTGTGCCCGATGGATCGCTAGAAACACGAGCGAATAAAAAATGCAAGCGCACCATATCAGAATACACAAAACGCGATAGTCAGCAGAAAATACGCGATAAGAAGAAAACAAAAATCTGACGACACGTAACAGTAGTTAACACGTGGCCTTATATGAGGTGAGCGAGTTCAACATGGAAGCACGGGGCCACTGGTTCCCCGCTGCGGTGATCTCTGTCGAAAACAATGCCGGAATCCTGCCGCGTATCCGTCTCGTGCACGATTTTGACTTTCCACCACACATGTCCACACATCGCACTTTTTGAAGAATTCTGCTGGTCGGAGTGAAAAAACCTGCTCCCTCAGCTACGATTGTCCCTCCGTCTGGACGGCTACTCTACCCTGCCTGGTCAAGCGAGTTTCACGACAATGACGCTGAACGAGGGGAAGGGAGGGAGGGGAGGTGGAGGTTGAAGAAGACGAAAAAAAATTCGAATTCTCCGTTCTTGAAAGCACGGCTCAGCCTACCGCAATAGCGTGCGATCCTCCCAGCATGTCTATGGGCATGCCGTTTGAGAAAGGCGTTCGTCGAATTTTCAAGGCATCACTTGTTGCCACATGTTGCATGAAAACTTTGCGTACACCACGCTGGAGCCGCATTTTTCATCGTATTTCACGTGCCCCAATAATAATTTTATGCCACTGTTTCTGAAAGCACGTGGGAAGCAATCGTTGAGTGAGATTTTTACTTGAAAAAGATATGTATGTCACCAAATGGACGGCAACGAAGTGCAAATACGAACTGACAAACACGTGGCACTTTGTCAGTTCGTTAAAGATGGTCAGCGGGCTAGTTGATTTGGAAAGATTCAAACGACAAAACGTGTCTTCACTTCACCCTGTCTTTTTCGCACCATACCTATATTTCTCAAGTAATGAACTAACTAGCTCAGCTCCACGCCTTGCTGAGCTTTTTACTATTTTCATAAAGTAGAATTATGTCACATCACTCAAGCAACTGTGCTTGTTACGCTTGACCCAAACACGCGCGTGAGTAAATATGTGTAAGCACAAAGATCGGAAATTGTCCGTGTAGTATATGAGCGCTCGCGCACACAATCAGCGGTTGAAAGGATATAGCGCTATGTATAGGATGACAGGCTCGATTTATGCACAGAATTAGTATTTAGATAAAACTTCTTCCGCTAAAAATATTCGTGCGGGAATGTTTGGGTGAATTTTCACGCTGGATACATTAGTGAAGTCGGCCGACCAGTGGCAAAAACATTTAGAAAACAGAAGGACTTCGACTTTGGCCCATGAAGTTAATGGTATGTGTTATAACGTTTCAACATTTTTGATAGTGTTGAACAACTGGTCAACGAAGTGGCCATCTAATTTGAGTCAGTTATTCTTCTAAAGACCACCTTTTTGGTATAAAAGTGACTGTGCTAGTGATAGTTGTTAGTCATTGTCATAGCAGAAACTATTAAGTGAATGCAAGCTATTCAGTCGGCGATACTTCGCGCCCCGGGTCGTACGTGCGGCATTAGCACGGCACAATATTTGAACTTTGTTATTTTTGCTAGTACAGCAATACATGTAGCGGCATTCTGAAGCTTAAGCTACAAATATTCAAGCGCCTAATGCTCTATTGCATTACGATTGTATCCTAGGCGGGCGGGCTGCCGGGCTTCTTCGGCGGGCTGAAGGTAGAGCGCAACGTCGAGGTTATTCTCGTCACTGACGGCCGGCAACACGGCGTCTAGCGTCGCTGAGGGGCTTCCGTGAACTAGTCTGAACGGCGTCATATGTGAGCCGTTTCTTACACTGCCGTGTTAACTTCAGGTTATGTGTGGAAGATATTATGGCGTCCCATGTCATGTGTTCGACGTACAGCACATTGTCAGCATGTCGGCGAGGGTTTCATTTAGCCGCTCGGTGAGGCCATTCGCCTGCGGATGATGTCTGTCGGTGACTTGTGTGGCTCTATTTCAAGATTGTTTTTCGTTAGCTCTGCCGTAAAAGCCGTACCTCTGTCGGTGACGAGGACTTTTGGAGAGCCGCGACGCAGGAGGACGTTCTCAACAGGGCTTGTATAACTGTCTGAAGGGAGACAAGAAATCTCCAACATCGTCGATAAGCCAACCGCTCCGCCGATGTCAGCTAAAGCACGGCAGAATAACGGCATGCTCGGCCAAATTTTGCCGGTGAAAACCAACGGATCGGCCGATGTCGGCGAAAGTACGGCAAAACGGCGGCTAACTCGGCCCAATGTTGCCAGTGAAAGCCATAGGCTAAGCCGATGTCGGCGGAAGAACAGCAAAACGCCGGCAAACTCGTCCCAATGTTGCCGGTGAAATAAATCGGCTAAGCCGATATCGGCGGTAAGATGGCAGAACGCCGGAAACAACGGCCCAATGTTGCCGGTGAAATTCCAACATCGGCTGTAAGGCGGCAAAATCGGCCCAATTTTGCCGGCGATAGGCAGCGGCACCGCCGATATCGGCGCCAGGCTGGCAATGCTGGCCCGAGGTGGGGCCGCGCACAGCCGCCGTAAAACCAATATCGGCCCGACGTTGTGTGCTGCCTGGGTAGGAACAACATGTTTATGTTCAAAACCAGACGGCTGATATACAACAATCGCCAGGCAGACAGTTGAACACGTGGGGACCTTCAGATACATGCGCGAGAAAAAGCTGCTGCACCAAAACTAGACCATGACAAGGGTAATGCCGTATATCACTTCACACGCAAGAAACCTAACTCCTCAGGCGACAATAACACAGTTTGTGTGTGTTTTCTTGGAACCAACTTCTGCTCGAGATGGATTTGTTATGGCACGCAGTTTCCCGAGCTGATCGGGCACTGAAAATACTATCCTAATATTATCGCGATGTGTCACCTTCTTCAGATTATGCGACATCTGGTGAAAATATGGGATTACGGCGGTGCGTCTCGTTTCTACCACTATGCGGCTATGAGCGTTAGACTTGCTTGAGCTTCCGCGAATTCTTTTAATCTATTTTTTTTGCCACAGACACTAAAACATGGTCTGGTCAGGCAGAATCGTTCAAGCGTGAAATCTGGGTCTGGAAGCTATGCTTCGTTAGGTGGGCACAAGACTTGTACAATACGTTGCTGAGGCACGCCGTCGCGATACCTGTCTGGGTTAGTTTGGAATAATTCGAATGAAATGGGAGTACTGCTTTTTGAGCTCGTGGTTCAGAGCTCCAGCATAGCTGGTTGTCAAAAGAAACAAGTCTTAAATCTAACACCTAATACGTCCCTCATTCGACCATTCAACTGTCACTTCTACGGGATTAAGGTCATCGCGAAACACATTCAACACATTGGCACTCTCACTTTTAAAATTTTCCCACGCGCTGTGAATAAAAATATTAAAATCATTCACATAGCGGAAACCTTTCTTCCCGTTTTTCCCCTCAAAGACGATCTCCCACGCCATTGTCAAGTTCCGCAAGAAAAAGATTGCTTAACACATGGGCTACGCACGAGCCGATGCAGATACCCGTTTATTGCGATAGCAATTATATGGACACTCTCGGCAGCTTTTTGCCGTCACCGTCATGTTCCATATATGTATATGTATGTATCTATATAAATAAGCCATCAAGAAAAGTAAATCAAGAAAAATTCTGAAGCGCGCTAGCGGGATTCGAACCTGTCAAGCCTCGCTCCGCAGCGCGCAGCGTCAGACAACTCCAGCCCGCTCCATGCGTTCTCCAGCATGCTAACGGCGAGCTATTTATATACACCAATTACCACTGACGGTACGCAAACCTCGAGGTGCTTCAGCGTGTTCAACCGCGAGGTGGAGCGAAGGGCTCGCTTTCAAGTTCGTTGCCCCCAACGCTCCTAAATTTTATTTTAGTTTGAAAACTGCCTTTGAGACACGCACTAAAAAGTGGCCCATTTCTGTAATGATACCATTTCTGTAATGATATAAGTAATGATATTCTGGTCATGACACTTCGTTCATGTTCGTCATACATTCATGTCTTTCTATACAAATAGTGGTATATATAAAGCCAACCACTCGGCCACGAGAGCACAGACACACAGGCGGTAATATCAAGATCTACTTGACTTACGTGTGAAGAATTTAATGTTGCGACAGGTTATTTATGTTCGTCATGCGATAATGTCTTGCTCTGCAAATTTTAGTATATATTATGTTAACGAAATGGCTACGACAGCACACAAAAAAACGGTGGGAATAAGCCGGCTTATCGCGGTAATAGTGTGTGGAACGCCACCGCGCGGCAGGAGACGCCGAGGTGTCACTCGACGTATCGCAAACCTAAAAAAAACATAGCTAAGAGAGCCGGGTTTTTGCATATACGACACTTGCAACGCGCCGCTCAAATACAAAGAAGCAACAACTGCGGCAGTTGTTAGTTCGCGCTCGTCCTGTGCATACCTCTGCGTTCTCCTAGAGCATCCTTCTTGATTGCCTGTTCCCGGGAGGTTGTGATGCTCGGCGTGACCAGGCCCATCGAGCCCTACTAAATTTTTAAGCAATGCCGATTTGGGCTCGCGTTTATAGACATTTTTTCATGTGACCACTTACTTCTAGTTAGGTTTGTGCTATTTCTTTTTTCATCCCCTTTTACTTCCTCTTTCTTTTCCCCTGTCCTTATTTCCTCAGTTTACCCTTTCCCGAAGGAGCAGGCAGGCGTTGTGCCCCTTTAGGTGGCACTTGTCAGCCTATTGCCTCCCTGTTTTCTCTGTGGCGTCGTGTTTTCTATGTATCCAAAGGTCATAATAATAATAATAATAATAATAATAATAATAATAATAATAATAATAATAATAATAATAATAATAATAATAATATGTGTGCTTGAGCAGCGCGCTGCACGTGTCGAGCTGTGGCAGTTGCTAGTTCGCGCTCATATTTTTTGTGCTCTTTACGTGCGTCCTTTGTGCTTGAGCGGCGCGTTTAAGTTTCGGGATGCTTCCTGTTCTTCTTGACATTCCAATATGTTGCTACCACATGCATTGCTTCGCCCTGGTGACGAAACTGGGGCTTTCTTGTGGTAATGTATCTTATTTTTCCATTTGATGAAAGTCGATGTCAGAAAAGATCCCAACAAGGTAAAAAACCACCAGTATATACGCCCGACTCGGTATAAAACATCCATATCGAGCTGAAAAAGTTGGTTGCACAAAGACGCATACAAACAAATTTGTCGATTGTAAGAGGTTTGTAATTATCGTGTTCCGCTCTCATGTGGAAAATAATATGTAAGCCAAACGAGCAGGTGGGTGAATGACCGATTGAGAGAACACATCATCATCATCAGCCTGTCTCGTGAACACGAGAGAGGCAAAGGCCTCTCTCGTGTTCCGCCAATCAACCCGCTCCTGTGCTTTCTGCTGCCACGTTATACCTACAAACTTCTTAATCTCTACTACCCACCTAATTTTCTATCTCCCCCTCACGCGTTTGCCATCTCTTGGAATCCAGTCAGTTAGGCTTAATGACCACCGGTTATCCTGCCGACGTGCTACGTGCCCGGCCCATATCCCTTTATTCTTCTTGATTTCAACTATGATGTCCTTAACCCCCGTTTGTTCCCTGACCCACTCTGCTCTCTTCCTGTCTCTTAAGGTTACACCTATCATTTTCCTTTCCATCGCTCGCTGCGTCGTCATCAATTCAAGTTGAACCCTCTTTGTAAGTCTACAGGTTTCTGCTCCGTAGGTAAGTACCGGTAAGATGCAGCTACATATCTTCTTCTTGAGGGATAGTGGTAGACTATGAGAGAACACAATTACGAATCAAATAAACTGGCACCTGAAGGGTTATTAGCACTCCTCGTTCACGGTCTCTGTTTCACAACACAGTAATTGTTGATCGATATAGACTAAACAAGGAATCCCCCGTCTGAGTGTTGAAGCCGAACTTGTCGATGCACTTGGTGATTTGTGTATTAGCAAGCCATCGATAACATTGTCGCGTAAGCAGTTGAGTTTCTTGCGTATGAGGTGATTTACATTATTATCCTTGTCATGATTTCTCTTAGGTAGAACAGCTGTTTCTGCGCATGTTTTTTAGAGTTCCCACGCATTCAACTGTCTGCCTGGTGATTGTGGTATATAGGCGGTCTGCTTCTGAAAATAAACGTGCTGTTGCTAGTAGTGCTGTCTTGTGTCCTGATGTGCCGTCTTGTGTGTGTGTCGCTTCGTACTACATCAAAGCTGTTCAAATCTAACCTTGAACCATAAATTATTCATCTGTATGACCTATTGGCTGCTAAAATGACACAAGAACAAAGAAGACAAACACAGACAGGGCAACACAAGCGTTACTTCAATATCATTTATTTCGGGTCAGAAAGCGAGATTAAATACATACAAAAACGAATGCGCAGAGTGAGAGAGTTATATTCAACTGGGCGGCCAACTTTCATAGAATCTAATCTCAGAACATAGAAGGTGTCTGGACGTGCCGCTGATGCTAGCTCCATTCAAGTTTCTTACGTAAAATGCTTCTAGTAATTCTCGAGTCGTCAGATGCTTACTTCTGCCAAGAATCTTTACGTCGTGAAACCGCGGTTCACACTGGCACACCATGCAGTGCGCAGAAAGACGCGAAAGTTCATTTTTCTTTAGATTTTGGTGATATTCCCTAGTACGTTCATTAAGAGAGAGGCCCCTCTGCCCAACCTGTGAGTGGCCGCACGGCAAGAGGATACGGAACACAACTCCTGTCTCACATTTGCCATATGGAGCGGCATATATTTTCGCACAGGCCTGCCGACTTGTCCCTTCATAAAGGATTCGGGGGCATTACTGACCGAGATTAACAGGGACTGAAAATACGAGAGGTACGCCACACCAGCCTTCCACTTTTATGAGGTTCTCGGTTACCTTGTGAATATATGGTGCCACTGTAGGTCTTACGGTCGTAGCGGTCGTGCTTGATGTCACTATTTTTCTTTTGGCCTTATTCTTCTCCAGGAGGGTATCCGCCGCTAACGTCTTTAACGAACCAGGGAAATCTTCCATACGGAGGCGATGCACCTGATTTATCAAAAACGGACCGGAAGTTCACGGGTAAACAAAGGCTTTTTGCCATCCTATCTATAAAATTTTATAATGTCGTCACAGCCTGTTAGAAAACCAAACTGGTTCAAAAGAATTAAAAAGTCATCTACATATTTCAAAATTCAGTTTCACAGTAAGCGCGATTCAATCAGTGGATAGCAACAAATTGTAATATTATGCGAAGTGAGGCTGGCAACTAACTTTTTTGTATCCGATCTCGCGTAACTCTACAAAACGCTGGTGTAAGAGAATACGGCCGCCCCAGCGAGAGATGCTCATGCCGCACAGTCGCTTCGCGTTGAGAGCGCAGAACGTAGAAGGGTATACGAGCCGCCCGCTGATGGAAGCCCAGATAGCGCGCGCCAACGATCGCGACCGCGCTCTGAGAATCAAAGTTCGAAGTTGCTGCTCGAGCGACACTCCTCCCCCCCCCCCGCTTTCCGCATCTTTTCCTGCTCGATCAAGATAGGCGGGGCCTTTTTCTCTCCTTCGGCGATAGGCATCCAGAGGAGGCTGATGTTATAGCATCCGCCTTCCGAGTTGCGGAGATGGGCAGGCACGATTGATGTCTTCTTCAGCCGTGTTCGTCACCCCCGCTCGCGCCATTTTACACGCGGTACAACATAAGATGCTCGGGACGGGGGGTGGTATCAATTTGGATTTATACGGAACATGACGGCGACGCGAAAAGCCCGTCGAGAATGTCCATGCAATTGTTGTCGCAATAAAACTTTTAGAACTTGCATTCAGTCATCGCGTTTTAAAGCACCCAGGAGCTGTCCATCAACGCTAGCTAAAATAAAATGGGGCACTAATCGGCGCTATGCAGAAGCCAATCCATATACAGCCTTTACGCAGGTAAAGCCTTTCATAAAAACGGATAAAAGTGCCCCTGAGAGAAACTTCTAAAAGCGTTAAAAATGTTTTCACTGTGACACCAGCAGTACTTTGGAAAGGGATGGTGCCATTCTCTTCAATACATATTTTGACAACTGCAAGCAGTTCATCATGAGCTGTAGCGTAAAAGAAACCTTTTTCATGAACGAAAAAAACTGATCCCATAGGCTGGTTGTTCAGAAGGTATTGCGCAAATTTTGCAAATATGTCATGCAGTAAGAACTATCTTGGCACTCGTTCCCCTGAATTTTCCGTCTGTAACTTTGTAATGCGAGCTTTGGGTTGGTGCTGATTTCTGCAACGAAAAGGTCGCGCTACGAGAAATTTCCATTTTCATGGCAGCTGCATATCGTGCTTACGGTGCTGATGCGCTCTTCATATCGCGCTGCTTCCCAGGTTTCTGATGATTACGTGAGCTGTCCGTAGCGCTAAAAACGATCGGCGTCTAACTGTACTCCTATCAGGACGTCCCTCCTGCCCGCGTAGACACTAAGGCAATGAACACTGCAGTGATGCGATGGGACAACCGCAACGACGCAAATTCCCGATCCTGGTCCTACGGCGCAGCAAATCCAAAGCACATCAAGGCGTCGTTTCCGAGCAGTGATCATTAACATTCCGGAAGTTCCTCTCATTACGAGAAGGTCGCAGCGGCGGAAGTAATCTTTCCAGGACCGCCCGTCTAATCCCGTGTCTAAGCGGCCACAGTGCACGCAGGGATGCCTGGGCGGCCTATCGCGTCTCATTTGACTTTGAGATGGGAATGTCAGCTTGCAGGCACGCATTATGGTTTAGGAGAGCAATTGCGCATGACTAAATTCAGGCGATGCACATAAAGGCGCCTTTCAGCCTTCTTCAACATGGGGCCGAAATAAGCGTACCTGAGTTCCCTGACAAACCTCAAGACCTGCCTGATGGCTAGGCCTTCCTTTTTTAGTGGGCCCGGACTGGGGTTCGTTTTCTTTAAATTAAGTTGTTCTCTCTCTCTCTCACCAGAGTAATTATTTTGCATTGGTATTTGTAGTAGTAGTAGTTGTAACGTTTTTACTTGCGTGCGTCTTCTGTGTGCCGAGCGCCCCAAGCTCAACATGGGACCGAGTGTCTCATGCTATCCGACGGTCTGTTTTCTTTATGCGTTTCGTCCGCATGTGATTGGCCAGGATACGCTCAAAAGGTACGTTTCAAGTGAATCAATGGGATTTGTAATTCAGCCTCCGTGTTGGCCGCGCGTTCCTCAAGTGCCGGTGGTCGCTCTGCCCCCGAATACGCAACAACGGTAGACATAATGATATTTTGCTAGTTCTGTTACATTCGATTCTTCGTCTTGTGACCGCGTGGTACAAGCGCCCGTATTCCCAAAAACGTCTTACGCCAAAGCTTTTCGTGAGAGAAAAGATCCTCCAATACGAGTGTTATATCGCTAACTATGCCAACTGTCAAGTTGGCATAATTATGCGCAGTGTACAAATCAAATCATGTGGGAATTCAGCTTTGAATTACCTCTCGGCAACCGTACGTAATGAATGGGGTCGTGCAGTTGCTACTAAACAGTGCATTAACAAAGGACTAATGCACTAGGTGAGACATATTATGGTGCTTTTACGTCTCATCTAACGTGTTCGTCGTTCTTTGTGCGCTGTTTTAGGCGATCATGAATAGCCACGTGTCTCGAGCCAGCGCCGTTGCGAAGCATTTGACGCGAGACGTCGGCTGAGGTGTGACACTTCCTGGTCTTTTCCTGACCTTTGCCGTTTAGATTCTTCATAAGCATGCGTTGGTAATACATTGACCATGCTTTTTAACAGAAAAACCGGTCTAGCTTTAGTAGTGTACGTAGGAGGTAAACTTTAAAGGAATCATTGAAACAATATCAGCCGTTTCTGATATGGCAGTCTGACCTTTTATTGAGGTAACTTTCATTTTACTCTGCCACATTTCATTGTTGCCTGGATATGAAGTGTGTTGCCTGTAGCAGCTCAAGTGTGACACTGCTAAGCGCGTGGCTGAGGATCCAGATATTGGCATGGAGGAAGAAACTAGTTAGGAGGCAGTATTGCGCAATGCGACAGAAAGAAAGAAAGAAAGAAAGAAAGAAAGAAAGAAAGAAAGAAAGAAGGAAAGAAAGAAAGAAAAAAAATACTGCGTTAGGCACTCAGACGCAAAACTTTGCTTTCCCACCCTTTCCCTATAAGCCAAGGGCTGCTGAATTCTTCCTCAATTATTTTTAATAATCTTTTGCTGTTATACTATCATTATGCTTACCAGCCTATTCAGGCCTAGTATGGAAGCACATTACCTGATTTTATATTACGCCTGCAGATGATTTAATTTCATCCTCCACCGAACCTTCTGCCCCCTTCGGCTGTGTTTTCAATTTCTTGGTATCCATTCTGTCCCTCTCAGTTCTCGTCGGCTATCTGTCTTGCGCATATTGTGACCCGTCTAGGTGTACTTTTTTTCTCTAAATACCAACTATGAGATATCGGCTACGTCAGTTAGTTTTTTTGTCATCTCTACTGTCTTGCTGTCTCGTTACGTCCCGCCTGAATTTTTTGGTTTTATCCCACGCGGCGTAGTTCTCGATTTCTTGTTGAGTTTCTTCATTATCTTCCAAGTTCCCCTTCCATATGCTTAAAGGATGCGTTTGAAAGTGTATTTAAAATACTATCTACACGAGTGCTCTTGCAATTACACGGCCACAAATGCCTGATACCGGACACGTCGTTCGGTGAATGCCATGGCCTATGAGCCATGATGGCTTCAGCGACAGCTTCCCATTTAAACGTTTCGTGTCCAAAGCATTAACTTTATGCTATGGTTCTAAGAAACTCGTGCAGAATGTAACCAAAGTCCAAAGTCGAGGTTGCGTAAGCCTCAAGTTAGAGTGTATTGCCTCCATTCAACCCCCATCCCTGCCTTTCCAAGGGCCTCAATAAAAGATGAAAGCAAAGGTAACGCCAAAATATTGCAAAACCGATCAAAGTTAGCAAGTTTGTTGGGTTGCAGCAATCAAGTACATATAGGCTTGTTTCCTCGGTCTAACGCACGATGCATGCAATTCACTACGTCATTGTAGCATGCTCTAAAGATACCTCATCGTGAGGTATGTACGATTTGTTCGCGCACACGTGAAGCGCCTCTCAAAATTTGCCGAATTCATGCAAAAGTTCTACATTGCAAGACAAAACGCCGAGCAAAAAGCCCATTGTTCGCACTCTCACGAATCATCTCATGCTAATGCAACACCTTTCTCTGAAGAACAATGCTCTTTGTAATGTGTTTGTACGACATCTCGAACTACTTTTTATCAATGTAACTACGGCCTACTTCTTCTAGACGGAAGAATGAAGATACGTTCATGGCAACACTACATCGAAATGGAGTGCCCTTCCGTGATAGGCATCGTGGACTACAAAACTTAAAGAACCCAAATTCTTCTGAATAGAGTTTATTCCTTCTACTCAAATTTTGAATACAACTCGAGCGAGTTTTCCTTCCACGGAGAAAGCAAGGGTCATTACATCGGGCAGCGACGTTCTTGCTATTAACTCTGTCATTTCAATGCGTCTGAGTCCGCCATTGTGAGCAGGTTCGGCTACGAGTACAATGTATGGATGGATCTCATGCAGAAATACTAATCGAGCTTACTACAAGGTTACAATCAAGAAGTTTCGACGCCTCACATTTAATCATCGCGCCTCTACGGGCTGCTTGATTAAAGGCGCACAGCGACTCCTAGCGAAACTAATCCAGCATATTCCATGCACTGTGGGAATCGATGCAATGCGAAGCGGTCAGTGAAGAGTTGTATACACCGCATTGTTTCGCTTTGAGCTAAATCAAGGCATTCATGACATTATATCTACGTCACTATCGTATGTTTGTCATGCATGGATTTACAATATGGTATATACCACGCTAAATGAAACGTATATTCTGGTATCTGCAATACATAACTTGTCATTTACGTCCGTCACGCACTCATGGAATAACGTACCAGTCTTACCCTTAGGATGTAACAATGGTGAGGACGGGATTAACCATAACATCTTATTCTTGATGCTCGGTGTAGTGTCTTCAGAAAACTCGTTATATCAAGAAGTCAGAGCAAGTGCAACAGACAGGCATTTAATTATTTCTTCTTGGAAAGTAAGTGCGGGGAAGATGTGAATGAACACAGTACTTTTTGTAACGTAGACACAGTGTCAGAGGAAGCTAGTTCTATCAGGAATATAAAGCGACTGCTTTACAGCACATTCAAACTTCCGAGTGCCGACTCCATGCTGTTATCATTGCCTTGCACTTTGAGGCACAATTTTTTAACTCCATTACGTCGGACAAGGCAGCTCGAACACTTACATAAAACGTCGTCATAGAAATGACCATGAAGCAGATAAACAGTAGCACGCTGTGGCTAATGATTACACGCTGACTTATTTTCTAGTGCAAGTATTCGCACCGCAAAGCTAATTTTCTTCGTCAAGCAACCCAGCAATGCGATTGTACGTGCGTGTAGGAGTAGGTGCGTGCGCGTCTGCTTTGGATGAAAGTGCTCATGTATGCAATAACATGTCCAGGACAAACTGGTCGATAGAAACGCGCTACGTTTTAGAATACTTTGGGGAGGATGGAATATTGCCCTTTTGTGAGTTATGAAAAATCTCCCTAATTTAAGGCTGCTAAGTGTTGTTTTCATAAGCCTCACGGCAACGTCGTGACAATCATATTTTTTCTGTTAATATTGCCGACGGCGGTATATGTAAATAAATAAAATAAATAAATATCGACTAAAATTTTCAACAGCGAAGCTGTTTAGCCAATAGTTTCTTTTAAGTCGATCCAGAAAACTGTCATGATCATGAGCGGCTATGCACGTGTCACAAAAATTAGGCAAATCCAACTACTCTGCACTAGAAAAGAAGAAGGCAACAGTTAGCCAAACAAATGGCTGCGAAGCGACGGCGGCTGGCCGAATAGCCCGAGTACGAACAACGCGAGAATACTAGGGAACGGAAACGGCGGCTGCGAGAAGATCCCGAAGCGATGGAAGGCCTACGCCAACGACGACGTACCCGTACATCTAAGAGTCGTGGGAACGCTTAGTTTCAGCGCGTTTCTGTCTCTGGAGTTTCGACAACCGTGTCGTGTCTGTGACTGTGTGTGGTCTAAGTCAAACCTCTCTGCGCTGAGATTCAACGTAGAAACAACCTAGTATTACCTAGATAAAGCCTATCAACAACCTAGAAGCAACCTAGAGCCTGCATCACCTAACTAAGGCCTAGAACAACCTAGAAGCAACAAGATTAGTCTTCAGAATCGCCCACTCTCGCTGTTTCAAGCCTTGGGCGGTTCAGTGCAAGCTTGAACCAATTTTTTTATCTTTGAGACAATTTATTTTTAGTCGTTTGCTATTTTCTTTGTTTTTTTTTGTTCTTGCATTTGCGTTACCCACAAATACGATTTTTTCATGGTATGTCTTAGGTGACCTGTTTCAGCGGCTCTTTCCTTAAAGGGGCCCTGCAACACCTTTCTTAGTTATATTGGAATAGTCCCATTATTGGTGTATGACTCTTCACGAGTCATATGCCACAAAAATTTTTCGCATCCGTCAAGTCTAAGTGGTGTTACCAAATTATAGAGATCACGTTCCGCAGCTTTCTCCCTCAACTCAACGCCGCGAGCGCGCGGAAAGCTGCGCGGGGCGTGAAGGGAGGGAGGACGGAGGTGCGAGGAAGCGCCGAAGAGCCACGTCAGCGCCGGCGGCATTTCTTTCTTCATTTTTTTCTCTCTGGCGTCTTGGCGCAACCACGTGGTCTGTGAGGCCACTTCCGGTCGGCTTGCGCAGTCGTCGTCGAGCGCCCATCGCACCGTGTATCGCGCGTGCTTGAAAACTGCGAGTCGGTTTGTTAATGTTGAGTGTGCACCTCGAACTGCCGTAGTGTTTTCATCGCTCTGCCGACCATGGACGCAAACCTGCGTGCGCGTTTGGAACGAATGACAGCTGAGATGGGTTTCGACCCACACTCCGATACACTGCCTCGTCGCACTGCTCGTGGTTGAATGATTGAATCGTATTCAACACAGCAAAGCTGCGTGCACCCTTCTCCCAGTGGCGGTACTTCGATGCTGTTTGCTCTTCAAATGCAGGCGCACAGCGAGTGCGGGCTGACAACAAAGAACTAAAGACTAGAAGGAAGGATCGTGGGGCATCGGGCCGGCGCGGACCCATCCCCCGGCTGTCTGCAGCTACCGTGAAAATGCGAGTCTGCTTGGTTGCTGTGTCGCGGTTTCTCGGGAACCTGAGACTAGGGGAGGATACGCCGAGGTACGGCTCGATGACATACTGAACAGACAGCGAACGGGACTCTCGCCATACAGCGAACACAGGTATCCTAAGCTAGCCGGCGCCAGCATTGTTATCGGAGAAATGCTGCACCGCTGCCTCGGTCGGTCGTGAGAACGTGCCGACGATGCAGTTTCCAGCTGACGAGGCAACACTTCAACGGCTGCCACTCTCAACGGCAACCGGCGATGGCCAAAAGCACAGAAATATTCACGATTTCGGCACTGCGCATGGTGAAGAAAACGCAACCACGCAACTACGAGCAGACGAGCTGTCGGTGAGACCGGAAGTGCTAATATTAATGTTTGTTCGGTGTTTTAACGGCATAACACAACATAAACATACATATTATCTACTTATTGAACTCAAAATTAACAACGAATGTAATAATGAGGGTGTTATCGTGATTATAACATCAGCCAATGGTGGAACCGCCGACAATCGCGTCATATATTGCGGCCTAATACATCGTTTGTCGAGAGAAGAGGGAGCGATTTTCAGCTGACTGAGAAATTATTGTAAATTCCAGGCCGCTCGCTTCGCTATAATATTTGACTCGCGTGTTCTCGGGAGCCTCGACTACCGATTGGCAGCGCTTTTTGACCCTGCTCAAAAAGTGTTGCAGGGCCCCTTTACTTTTCGGAAGCTCACAATAGATTCCTTCTATGCGGCATTACTGCAAAGTCCAGTAACGGTAGACTCTAAATGACAGAGTCGAAGCAGTTCATGTGAAATATTTATTAGCGCTATAAGAGCACGTAGCCAACAAATAATGTCTTGATAAAGATTAGCTAGAGCGAGCCAACATTAACCAACAGTAGCCGACAGTTAGCCAACTATAGAAAACCTTAAGAAGCGCTGCCCAACATTGGCTAACAGTTTGTAAGGGTTATTAAGTGACAGCCAACAATTACACAACACTGGCAAGCAATAGACCTCACTAAGCCGGCACTTGCCAACATTTACTCTTGCTGTTGTTTTATTCCTCTTTGTTGTGGAACACCCAAGCAAGCTGTACGCAGACAAAATCTTAGCCCCCGGCTTTGTCTTTACGGCTGCGGCTAAACCAGGATATTGTTCCCTTTTCTTCTACCCTATCCCTGGCTGCTCTGCACACGTATATGCAACAGGGATAGCAATAAAGCTGTTCATAACCAGCTAGCGTACCGTTTGTGCTGCTGGCCTGTTCGTTGCGAGTTACAACTTTGGCGATGAAGATCGCAGATAGCTGCCATGCGAGGAAAGTGGACCAAGAAGAACTGCAGCTAGGTGAAGCACCAAAAAGAGCTATGGTCAGCCTCCAGTTACTACTGTTCGACAATACGAGGCATAAGTGGAAACCATATCTCATAAAGGTAGAAGTATAGTTTAAAGCTACTGGTGTTACTTACACGGACAACGAACGAGCGCTGCTTGTGCTTGTCCTCAGCTTGCAAACTGTTCATGAGCTGGCAGGCCAAATCGGGCCAAAGACACTGAATCCCTTCACGTATGCCGAAGCAGTCAAAGCTCCAGTCAGCTGCTACGAGCCTCAGCATCACGGGACAGCAGAGTGTTGCAAAGGTTTTTACTTGTTGCAAGCAGGAAGGCGAGCCGATGCAAGCGTTCCTCGTCGACATAAGGCGTATAACATGCAAATGCAACTTTGGAAGAGCAAAACAATGAATGTTGAGCAGTCGCAGTATTTGTGGTGTACGCTTAACTAATTTACGCAAGCAGTTACTGACGAAGGAATGGCTAATGTTAGACGACGCCGAAGCCCTTTAAGCAGAAGAGGCGTAACACGATGCCAAAGATAGCATGGAAGCGTCAACGGTGCTCAGTGCTAAAGTCTGTCATCGATCACTGAAAGATACTCATGACCAAAGCCCGACGCCAACTTGCGGACGATGCGCAAGCACGGAGAACGACGATAGCGCCTGCACTTCGGCTAAAGCACGCTCTCTTCGTTGCGATTGGCGCAGGCACATGGCTTGGCGCAAGTAAGCGTAAATGTTGCGAAGTGGAGAGCGAGTATAAAAACAACTACGCCCGAGAAAACATCTTTGAACAATTACGATAGCGACAAAGCCACTGGCGCGCACATCTGAACATTATATTTTCCATAGGAAAAACGTATTGGGACAGCTGATACGGCGCATCTTTTTTTTTAGGGAAACGTAGAACTGCCCATGGAAATCGGCACGGGATCCCCGGACCCCGTCTTATTACGGCCAGGTTACCAGCGACACTTCGCACAGTGGCCACGCTTGAATGCGCCAAGAATGAAGGTTTGTTACGTGCGAAGACAGCCCGTGCAGGTTGAACTCGAATTGTCGTCTTGGTGCGAAAATATGTCTGCCGTGTGGACGCTGATTGCGCTTGACAATGCAAGACCGAGTTTGTGTGGACGTGGTCTGATAAATGCAATCGAATGGATGGGCGCATCGATTGAACAACTAACAGCGCCGTGTTGTCCAGCCGAAGCTAGACTAACCGACCACATGGTGAACAGTCTGCTCGCCGATTACGAGGACGTCTTAACGGCAGATTTCGATATCATCACAGGCCTCCCCGCCAGCGTGAAGCCCAAGGATACGGCGATAATACCGTCTCCTTGAGCAGAGGTCAGGGGGACAAAACCGCAAATGCAAGGGGTTGAAAAAGAAAAGCAAAAACAAACAAGCACAAAACACGCAATTCCAGTTGTGTTCTTGCACCTCTTGCCTTCGCGATTCTTGAGTCCCGTAACAAATTTCCTTCACAAGTGGGAAATGGCCATGTTCGCTTCCTTTCCATATTCTTCTGTGCAGACGGCCATTACCAACAGCTACAACACAAAAAATCACGTGTGTAATTAACCTGCCCAAAACTAGCATGCCAAGCTTGGCAAAGCGCCTTTGATAAAGAGAGGTCCTCCGGTCGAAGTGTCGGCCACCCTGTCTGAGTCTGTTTCTCCTCCTCATTGAAACATTGTGCTGTGAGTGCTACTTGATTTTCTAGGCACAAGTTAAGACTATCACAGTATATATATATTTTGTAGCGAAGCGATCGAACTTGGTAATGGGTCGTCCTCTCGAACACCTCCTAGTCGGTCGCCCTCTTCGGCTCTTTTAGAAGAGAACGCAACTCGCGCTGAGAGTCGGCCCCGCCTCGACTGTCGCTGTTGAGTATCGTCGCCGCTAATAAACCTCTTTATAATTTGGTGGAGAGTGCTGAGCCTTCCAACAACTTCGGCCCTCGTTCGATGCCCCTGGCTCTTCGATCCCGTACCTTGCCGCCTACCATGTCTCAAGACGCCTCCCAGCAAACGACCCCGCCCGCACCGGCATGTCCCGGTGTCCCTCGTATTCGCGACCCTCCAGTCTTCACTGGCGCCGATGGTACCGACGTGGAGGACTGGCTCGCCATTTACGAGCGCGTGAGTGTCCCCAATAAATGGGACGAGGCCGGAAAATTGACTAACCTGGTTTTCTACGTCGCGGGTGTGGCGGGCCTGTGGTACAACAACCACGCATCCGATTTTACGACGTGGTCCGACTTCAAGACCGCCATTATCAACGTGTTCGGCCGACCTGCCGTTCGTAAGCTCCAGGCCGAACAGCGCTTACGTGAACGCGCCCAGCAGACCGGTGAATCATTCACCAGTTACATTGAAGACGTCTTAGACTTCTGCAAGAAAGCCGACGCCACCATGTCCGATTCTAACAAGATCAGGCACATCATGAAAGGCATCGACGACGACGCCTTCACCATGCTGCTCGCCAAGAACCCCAGCACAGTGGCAGAGGTCATCACGCTCTGCCAAAGCTATGAGGAGCAGCGCCGGCAGCGATCGATGACCCGTCGCTCTCCATCACGCGACGCCGAGCTTGCTGGCTTGTCGACCATAGCCGACCACTCCGCGTTGCTCGCAGAGATCAAGACCTTCGTGCGCGAGGAAATCGCGCGCCATTTCTCTTTGCTGGACTTTGCTCGCCCTCGATACGCTCAACAGCAGTCGACCACCCTTCTGCCTCCCCTCCGTCGAGCAATTGAGCAGGAAATCGCGGAGGTCATGCCCGAGTACCACCAGCACCATCCGGCTCCTGCACCTTTGAGTTACGCCCAAGTTGTCGCAAGACCACCCCCATCAATCGCTACGGCGGCCCCACACATTTACGCCGAAGCCTCCACGCGACCTCACTCTTTCGATGCTGATGTACCGGTAGCCTACGCCGACGTCACGCACAGGCCACGACTGCAGCCCACCATGCAGTCCTATCAGTTGCCGCCCCGTCAATCCCGTCCTGCACCATGGGCGGGCCCTGCCCCAGCGAACCGATGGCGCACACCTGACAACCGCCCCATATGCTTCGCATGCGGTTACGCCGGCCACGTGGCGCGCTATTGCAATCGCGTGCAGCCGCCTAGAGACGTGTCGCCTGCCACCATCCAGTCGAACCGGCCGTATTACGACCCACCTACGCCTCCGTCGCCGCCGTCTCGCCCAGCTGCATCTACCCGCCGTTCACCGTCACCACGACGCCGCTCGCGGTCACCGATGCGGCCACGTTCGGTCGCACGCGACCAGGAAAACAAGTCGTCGCAGTCCACGAGGCAAGGGCTGCGACGCTATCGAACTGCGAAAGCCCTCAGCGAAGACCATCGAACGTGATAGACGTTTTTGTGGACGGTGTTCGCGCATCTGCCCTTATCGATACTGGAGCCGCCGTATCTGTTATGGATGCTAAACTAAGCCGCCTGCTACGAAAAGTGACGACGCCGCTTTCCGGGCTCTCCCTCCGTACAGCCAGCACCCAAAGTATTCACCCGACGGCGGTATGCACAGCCCGTGTCATCATTCAGGACGCTCTGTACGCCGTCGAATTCATCATAATTTCTTCATTCTCTCACGACGTGATCCTGGGATGGGATTTTCTCGCCCGCCACGACGCCGTCATTCATTGCGCACCAGCCGAATTAGAGCTCTCACCATTCTCACATTTGACGCTGGCAGACAGTTCATCGGCTGCGACCAAGGTATTCGTCAAAGACGACATCACAGTTCCTGTGAATTCGTCAACGGCTGTGTCAGTCTATTGCACCGGTCTCTGCGACGCCGTTGCACTTCTTTCTCCATGTGACCGCGTTTTCACTAGGAAAGGCTTGCTGGTGCCATTTGCGACCGTGGAAATCACTCAGGGCGACACGGATATTTTTGCGACCAACCCATCCCCGTTCATGGTTACGTTGGTGCGAGGGGAATGTCTCGGCAGAGCGGAACCCCTCGAAGACGCACAACTTATGGACGCACCGGGTGACACGCACTGCGCCAGCTCCCTTACGCTCAGTGCTGTTTCCACATCTGATTCGTCATCCGCTGATGTATTTCGTTCCTCGATTACTGACAACCTTACGTCGGTCGAGCGTTCCCAGCTTTTATGCCTGTTGGAAGAATTCGTTCTTAGTTCGATGTCGCGCAAACTCCTCTCGGCCGCACGTCTGCTGTCACCCATTGCATCGACACTGGCGCTCAACCACCACTGCGGCAACGTCCATATCGCGTATCTCCAGCAGAGCGTCGTGTAATTAACGAGCAAGTCGACGACATGCTTCGCCGCGACGTTATTCGACCCTCAAACAGCCCGTGGGCGTCTCCTGTCGTTCTTGTTGCGAAGAAGGACGGCTCTGTGCGGTTCTGTGTGGACTACCGACGACTAAATAAGATCACCCGTAAGGACGTTTATCCCCTACCTCGAATAGACGACGCCATTGACAGCCTGCAAGGAGCAGAATTTTTTTCATCGCTTGATTGGCGCTCAGGGTACTGGCAAGTCCCCATGGCTGATGACGCTCGACCGAAGACAGCCTTTGTCACGCCGGATGGCTTGTACGAATTCAACGTCATGCCGTTTGGGCTGTGTAATGCGCCCGCGACCTTTGAGCGCATGATGGATACCTTTCTGCGCAACTTGAAATGGCACACGTGCCTGTGTTATCTCGACGACGTGGTAGTTTTCGCCCCGGACTTCTCCACGCATCTTCAACGCCTACGGGATATGTTGACGCGTTTGAGCGACGCCGGGCTACAACTGAATCTAAAGAAGTGCCGATTTGCAAGCACGGCAGCTGACAATACTGGGCTACGTGGTGTCCAAGGACGGAATTCTCCCCGATCCAGCCAAGCTTCGGGCCGTGTCAGAGTTCCCCAAACCTACGTCGGTCAAAGAACTGCGCAGTTTCGTAGGACTATGCTCCTACTTTCGGCGCTTCATCCGCAACTTCGCGACTATTATATCGCCGCTGACGAAGCTCCTTGGCAGCAACGGGCCCCTCAATTCGTGGTCGTCAGAGTGCGATGACGCTTTCGCAAAGCTCCGTAGTTTGTTGACGTCTCCTCCGATACTACGCCACTACGACCCGACGGCCCCTACAGAAGTACACACGGACGCCAGCGGTGTTGGCCTCGGCGCTGCCCTTGCGCAGCGCAAACCTGGGTTCCCGAATACGTCGTGGCATATGCAAGTCGTACGCTTACTAAAGCTGAGACCAACTATACCGTTACGGAGAAAGAATGCCTGGCAATCATTTGGGCCCTTCCGAAGTTCCGACCTTATTTGTATGGTCGCCCATTTGATGTCGTCACCGACCATCATGCACTATGCTGGTTGTCGTCCTTGAAGGATCCCTCAGGCCGTCTCACCCGGTGGGCACTTCGCCTGCAAGACTACGACATCCGTGTGCTGTACCGCAATGGACGCCAGCATGCTGACGCCGACGCCCTGTCCCGCTCTCCCTTGCCTGACGACAATGCCCACAGCTCAGTGTCTCACATAGCTGTAGCTTCAATCGACGTTCACACCATCGCTACCGAACAGCGCAAGGATCAATGGATTGCCTCACTGATAGACTTGCTGACCGATCCATCGGCCACACCATCCTCTCGCGCATTGCGTCGTCAAGCCCACCACTTCGCCGTTCGCGACGACCTCCTCCATCGACGCAATTACGACGGCGACGGTCGCCAGTGGCTACTAGTAATACCCCGCAGTCTGCGTTCTCACATATGCGAGTCGTTCCACTCTGATCCGCAGTGTGCACACTCTGGGGTATCGAAAACCTACCACCGCATTCGCCAACGGTACTTTCGGCGAGGAATGTACCGCTACGTGCAGAAGTTTGTTCGCTCCTGCATCGATTGTCAGCGCCGCAAAACTTCAACGCACCTGTCGCCGGCAGGTCTGCAACCTCTACCTTGCCCTGACCGGCCGTTTGGGCGCGTTGGCATCGATTTGTACGGGCCACTTCCTCTGACGTCCGCTGGTAACCGCTGGGCCATCGTCGCTGTAGACTACCTCACGCGATACGCTGAAACTGCCGCCCTCCCTGCGGCTACAGCGCGCGATGTGGCCTCCTTCCTGCTCCATCGATTCATGCTGCGTCACGGTCCACCCCAGGAGCTGCTCAGTGATCGAGGCCGTGTCTTCTTGTCGGAAGTCGTCGAAGCCATTCTCAAAGAGTGCAACGTTGTTCACCGCAAAACTACTGCTTGGCGCAAAACTACCGCAAAACTACTGGCCTCACCGAACGATTTAACCGCACGCTCGGCGACATGCTCTCGATGTACGTCGCCGCCGGCCACACAAATTGGGATGCCATTCTGCCCTTCGTTACGTACGCCTACAATACCGCCCCTCAGAGCACTACTGGTTTCTCACCCTTTTTGTTATTGTATGGCAGGCACCCGTCGCACACAATCGACACAATCCTTCCCTACAAGGCGGATCCATCTGATTGTGCGCCTATTTCTGACACAGCCAGGCTTGCTGAAGGGTGTCGCGAGCTTGCAAAGGCCTTTACAACGCACGAACAAGAGCGGCAGAAGAGCCTTCGCGGTGGCACCACCACTTCTGAGTCCGCGTTCCTCCCCGGAGCGCTTGTATGGCTCTCGGTCCCTACCACTGCAACCGGCCTCTCTTCAAAACTACTGCCGAAATACGAAGGCCCCTACCGTATCGTATCGTAGCGAAGCGATCGAACTTGGTAATGGGTCGTCCTCTCGAACACCTCCTAGTCGGTCGCCCTCTTCGGCTCTTTTAGAAGAGAACGCAACTCGCGCTCAGAGTCGGCCCCGCCTCGACTGTCGCTGTTGAGTATCGTCGCCGCTAATAAACCTCTTTATAATATATATATATATATATATATATATATATATATATTTTATTTACAGGGTGTGTCAAGAAATGTGTCCAACCTTCTCAAAAAATCAGGAAAATGCGCTATTTGCTCGGAGCTTTCAGAATTGCTTCTTATGTAGCGGCAGGAATGTTAAGGTAGTTAAGGACATCACTTAGGACAATAATTAAGAAAGTTACATTAGTTAACTTTTTAATTAGTGGAGTTAGGTGATTGTGTCAAATGAGAGAATTGAAGTTCTTCATGCGCGGAACCCATCCGAGCTTTGATATTTCGAAAAAGCGTCCTCCAGTAATTGTTGTGGCGTAATGAAATTCAACCAAATGCAACGGTTTTCAACAGCGAAAGCCATCGAATGCGATTGAATTTCATTACTTCGTAATTATTACTAGAGGCCGCTTTTTCGAAATCTCAATGTTGGGATGGGTTTCTGGCACGAAGAGCTTCAAATCCCTAATCTGACACAGTCACCTAACTCCACTAATTAAAAAGTTAATTAATTTAACTTTCTTAATTACTGGCTCAAGTCACGCCTCTAACCATCTTAAGATGCCTAGCGCTACAGAAAAAGTCCTTCACTCATTTTGGACGTGTCAGAAGAATATGGCAGTTGCGTTCTTTCATGTTTCTGTTTAGATTTCTCGATTGAATTTGGTTGAATTACATTACTTCGTAATTATTACTAGATGCCATTTTTTCGAAATCTCGAAGTTGTGTTGGGATTCTGACATGAAGAACTTCAATCCTCCCTTTTGACACAACCAGCTAACTCCACTCATTAAAGAGTTAAATAACTGAACTTTTTTATTTGCAGTCTCAAATAATTTCTTTACCTACCTTAAAATCCCTGCCACTACAGAAAAACCAATTCTGAAGGCAGCAATCAAATATCGCATTTTCCTGAGTTCTTGAGAAGGTTGGACACATTTCTTGAAACACCCTGTATATATACAACAAGCTATTTGCACCGAAGTAGCATAAAATGTGCCTTCATACTTCCCCTGCATCGCGTGATTCCACTCGCACTAATTTAAAGTCTGGTAGGTAGAGCTTTAACTAGAGGCAATATCTAGAATACATTGTGGATGCACAGTAAGTATTAGCAACAAACAAAACATCGCGATGCGGAGTAATGAAGCAGGTGTGCACGACGCAGCCGTTATGCATTGATCAATTCTTCACAGAGGCGCACGACGTACGCACGACATTCGTGACCGATCTGTTATTCGAAAAAGTGTGTCGCGTCTCCGCACGTGTAACGCATGGGGCGGGACTGTGAGAGCTGTTCGGGTGCACGCACAAACACCAGCTGCCGCGTAACGCACGAAATACAAACCGCGTGCGACAGAAAATTTAGAATAGAGGAGACACTAGGGGCTTCTCACCAAGTTTCCAAATAATATACCAGATATAAATAAATAAAAACTCTGCGCAGTTCTTACAGTGACTTGAAGTAGCTGCAAGAAATAATTCCTAAAGGTATTGAAGGCAAGGCTAGTCGGCAATCTATACTCAAACTGACGGGCGCAAAAACAAAGGACAAAAACGACTCGACGTGTTTGCGCCCGTGTCGCACATTTCTTCTGGGCATTTGTTCTTATTTTTACTTCGAAGCCGTTTAGGAAGTCCTTCCTTCTGAGTCAATCGCAGAAAACTATCATCAGCTAAACGGGAATGCGGCACTGAGAACGAGTACAGAGAGATGGAGATGAAGAAAAAAAGAGAGAAACAAAGAGAGAGACGGAAAGAAAGATATAAAGAGAACAATACTTGCCGAAAAATAAAACTCTTCACGAGGGAGAGGTCGAACCTGCGTACCTGATATCCTTTTTTTTTTGCATTACAAGAAAATAAAAGATACTACTACTACTACTACTACTACCGCCAATCCGAAGGCGATCGTTCTAACCACTCGGCTTTCGAGGCACGCTGGCAGAGCATAACATAGCCTTCTATAGTATAGTGTAGTAAGGAAGTGCAGAAGGAAAGTGAGCGCGGGGAGGAGAGATGTGATGGTGAGGAGGAGGGAAAGGAGGAGGGGAGAGAGTAAAGCGTAGCACAGAAATAATGAGAAAGAGAGAAATAGGGAAAGAGAAATGCAGAAAGAAAAAGAAGGAGAGACAGAGAGAACACCCATGAAAGACAGAGAAAGACGTTGAGGGAAAGAAAAAGAAAGAAAGAGGAAGCAAGCATCGCGTCGTCTAGCGGACAGATACTGCACCACCTGGCCAAGGCGCGCATGCGCAGTAGCTAAGCCACGCCCAGGGACAGAGACATCGCGTGCAACCTCCGCTCTATAGTGCATAGCCTGGCTGACAACTGCCGAGAAGGAAGCCGCGCATCTTGAAGCTAGACGTGTCGGTCGATGGGGAGTACGAGCGGCGACGGGCCCGTGCTTCGTTGTGCCAAGCTTCGCGAGCTTTCGTGCAAACTGCCCGCAATTGTGTTTATCCCAGCCTAGTCCTTATTCTCAAAGCCACTTCATTGGAGGTCTTGATCCAACATGCCCAGATTGTGGCGCTGCTTGTGCGTTAGATCACATGCTCTGGCAGTGCCCCTCATTACGAGGTTGTCAACGCACGACCTAAGAGGAATGGAGCTCTGCGCCAAGAATTTCTACATCAACTCAGGGCTGTCAAGAGGGCCCTCGACGCGGTGCTGAGGCTCGGCCTACCCGTCTTGACGTGGGAGCGACCCGCTGCTCTACCGCCTTGAGCGGTAGCGTTCCTCCGGACCTAAATAAAGTTCTCTGTCTGTCTGTTTGCGCCCGTCAGTTTGAGTAGGACAGAAATAGTTCGGTGGTTTCAGTAGCAAGCAGTAGCCGAGAAAGGCTTGCAGCCTGAAGAGGAACGAAGTTTTGTTAGGAATTCTGGGTTTTCTCTTTCAAAGCAACATGCGTTTTGTTGCTGCCCTTTTTGTTCTTTGTTTTTTTGGAAAACATCACGGCGCGGTGTGCCCACGCTCGCGCAGGGCTTGCGCGAGCTTTTGCGATCTCGAAAACTGTCTCTGAAAGGCGCGGGGATGCATGTTTTCATATGCGCATTTCATGCTTAGCTTACGCAAGGTTGCCCGCTATTTCTTACACGAAGTACACATACGCGCGCGTGGGGTGCACAAAGCTGCCGATTCACAAGAGCGGTTCGCTGCAAGCTCTCGAAGGATTACCATGTCTCTCAAGAAATGCAAATAACAACGCCCGGCGTTGGTTGTTTAGCTCGTTGGATCCCAGATGGATGGATGGCTGAAGACACCGGTCGGGGATTAGCCGTGAAAGGGGCGGCAGAACGGACGAAGAAGAAAAGAAAGAAAAAAAGAATGCTGGAGAGGTAAACGAAGGTACCGGAACGACGATATCATTTTCTTTATCGACTGTTGATAATAAAAGAGTCCGCTTTATTTTTCTTCAACAAGTATTCTATGACCACGAGGATGAATATAATGAAAATAAGCCCTAATGAAATTCTCTGTAAAATAGGGATCGTTATGATAACCTCTTCTGCGCTAATAATAAATATCACATCAAATATCTCATTGTCGCAGTGAGCCAGTGCTGACAAGCTGTGGGAGAGTAACGTTAATAGAGTAAGCTGAAGCCCGATTTCGGGAAGAGGGCGTTGCACAAGTCTTTTGTTACGGTTTCCATGCCTGCGACATCCTCTAAAGAAATGTTCGATGTTTACATGCTCATTACAACGATAACAATGAGGGTAAAGAGCAAAAGCACACCTGGGCGAATGGAAGTTTGCGGCCTTGTGGCACTCTGCAACGCGGCTTAGTAGATTAAATTGCAAATTTCCCGGCGCAACATCATATGTTGTGGTGCTGAAAATTCTGCTCTAGATGGACTCGCTGTTGGTCTAGTTTGTTATTGTCACGGGGTCGTGACGTCCACGAAGGCAGCTGTCGGCGTGTGCAAGATGAAACTCTTTATTTGACCGAACTCGTGTCAGGGAAACGGAGAGTCAAGTTACAGCAATACGCACTGTAATCTGCTAGCGGCGAACCGATCGTCGGCCGTCGGCAAACTGACAAGCGGCAAAGCGTGTCAGCTTTTATACGTGTGCTATCGAAGTTTGCAGCGTTATCGCTGGCGGCCACGTACTCTCTCGAAGGAACTAGACTATTCGCGTCCTGCGCGCAATCTTAACGAAATAATCTAAAACAATCGTGAAGCTTCGGAAACATCGCGGCGCGGTTTGCGCGGAGTGTTGCAAATAGTCTTTGCAGGTGAAGGCCGAATACATAAAAATACCACGTGTGGCATTATGCATATTGGAAAGAAAAATGCTGTGCGAAAAAAAGAAGACGTAAACAAGGAAGTGTGTGGGAACACGCGGAGATTGCGCTTGTCCCCGTACACTGCAGACGGGTTTGAGCCTTCTAGGGAGTTCAGGGCTGGACGCATAACGTGCATCCAAAAGGTACTACGCAAAACCCCCTTCAAAAGGAGGTTCAAAAGGAGGGCTTATTTACATCCTTTGTTAAGGGAGTGATTGGACGGAACTAAGAGGGTAAATTTGTGTTTTTATTGAACTCATTTTGAGGGCTTCAACGGAGCGCATGGGAAGTTATTCTGGTTCTTTTGAGAGCTTTTAAAGCCTCCTTTTGGAGGTAAAGTTGGTGTTTTTATGTAAGCCATTTTGGGGGCTTGAACAGAGCGCATTGAGAGTTTTTCTGCGTCTTTTCAGCTGTTAAAGCCTCCTTTTATATGAGGCCCTAGAGCGGTCGCGACATGAGAAAAAAATTATATTTTAGGCAGTATATTACGGTTACCGGCCAATTTCCGCTACTCTTCATCACATAATAGAAAATGGACATCAAAGTATTTATGCACAAACATGACATTTGCATATAAGCACGCACGACACAGGAATCAAACTCGCGACCACACGCACTCAAAGCAAGCACTATAACGATTACACCACAGCGCCACCACTTGCAAGCTTGCTTTTTTTGTGGGCCTATATATGTACCAATGTATGTGCGAAGCGGCTGGTAACCCGTCGGCACAACTTCGAATTTCTGTTGTTGTACCATCGGCGTGTGTGTGCTCTTGCGGAAGGTCAATACATAATTTGTGGGGCGTCATGCAGGCCGAGCCGATCGACGTAAACACCCTCGGCTGCGAATTCTCCGGTTCACCGTGTCGTGCCGCTAGAAAAATTATAAACGTGTGCCCTCTTCACTCGCGCTAAATTCGTGAATACCAGCGTGACAAAGGTATCTTCAGATGAGCGAACGTATGTGCATTCCATGAGCGTATCCTGTGGAGCAATTTTCGTTATTTCTGCAGCCGCGAACTGCGCGCGTCCAGATGCGGCAGCGTGTTATGAGCGGTTCGAAGACCACCTGCGTTCTCATATGAAAGTACATATGCAGATGCCCGACTTATAAGAACATTGTAACGGGCCTACAATAAGTACATTTAATGCGCGCGTACTGCCGCGAGCTGCATGCAGGGGCAGCAGCGCGCTCTGAGCAGCTGAACAAAAATCTGTTTCCGCAATTAGCGCTTATTCGCAATGCACCCTTTAGCGCGGACCGCCTGCGTTCGCATATGAAAATTACACACGCAGAAAATTCCAGAGTTACAAGGACATTGTAACGCGCCTACATAAAATGCGTTGAATGCGCCCGTATAGCCGCGAGCAGCGAATTCTGAGCAGCTGAACGCTTATCTATTTCCGCAATTAGCCCTTATTCGCAATGCACGCTTTAGCACGGCATTCAGTGATTCTCTATAACGCATATTCAGTATTTATTTGTTATTTGCTTTCATACTCAGATACTACCTACATTTCTTACTAATTAGCTTTTATTGGTAAGCATCACGCCACCGCGTTAAAGCAAATGCCTAACGCGTGCCCCAAGGTCAAGGACAACCTCCCCAGTTTACCAGTGACAGTTCTCCCACAAAACAAAAAAAGTTAATGTACTTGCACTTCTCTCTTGTGAACGTCCATGTGTACTTGGCCCTCCCCTCAGACAGATGATGCAGTACCCATTAAAAAAAGGCATTACCCTCTTCCTCGATGAAACAGCTGTTCTTGAGAAAATATGGTTCTGTTGAATTACTTCACCACAGCAGCAGAGAGGTTGGCTTGTTTGCAATTCAGAATTTCACAAGCGTAACACAGAAACACGAGGAGTGTAGTAAATATGCAGAAAACTGGAAAAACTATCATATCTGCACTCCCTCGTCCACCTGCACACTACGTTAAACTTTATGTATACAACAGCAACCTTCAATTATGCTACTATTGATAAAAGATGACCCAATCTACGTTAGAACACAGTGATGACTTTCTGTCTTTCTGTTGCCTATCTTCTACGATGTGTCATAATCTGTGAATGATCTGTTCAATGTGTTTGGTAATAAAACACAAGTTACACTGAGCAGGCAGTGTTTCAGCAATTTGTTTTGCAAGCACAAATTCATTTCTTCAATTTGCATGCACGTCAAGTAGTCATACTTCAATTGATACAAGAACCAGTGGTTGCAACATTTTATTGGAATCAAAACAGCAGCAGTTCTCGTGTCAATGTAAGGATATAGGTATAGATTTCCATCGTCGTGCACAGAACCTACTCCCAAAACTGAACACATGGAACAACATATACAGTACAGCCTAAGCACTATACATAATTCACAGCAGTAAAGCAATATGAAAGTAGGGTGTAAAATCTCATCATGATGCGCACTAACATGTGCACTTCACCGTGTCAGTATGTAAGTATAATAAAAAAAATAAGCTACCCAAGGAACTTGGTGTCAGCCTACACACGAAGGCAACTAATTAGTACAATAAGGCTAGCATCACTTTTGGGAAATATGAAACCGTGTAGACAGGCAGTTGTACAGTTTTTTATTGCACTAGGTTTCCCTATGGCATCAAAACATGTCGCACATGATTTTGGAGTTGAGTTTCCTACAAAAAAGCCCAAAACAGACCTGTGGTGTTGACTGTAGGTCCACTTACCAAGGTGCATAAAAGCATTCAGCAATGCCCACAAAATTACAAGGTTGCCTTCATATGTTGCTGTGCGTATTTACTCACAGATACCTGGAAGCCATCGTAAATTTCTCGAAGTGTGCCTGGGAACTTGTCGGCATAATCACATGACTGCAATGTACCAATGCTTTTAATATGCATAACAAGTACAGCCATGCTTCAATGTTTTTATGCCAGCTAGTGCCATCTGTAACTCAAAAGTTCATCCTTAATTCCTCTCTTGATGACTTACGCATATTTACCACATTGAAAATAATCCAAGCACCATGGCTGCAACGTCGACTTGCAGTTAGGCAATCACAGGCACTAAATAAAAAAATTCCTGTAAATAGTGACTGGTCGCTTTGCACATTGGATCCTAGGACTTGATATGCCATGAGGTTGAATAAAAATTGACCACACATATATAGAGACTGTGAAACATTCGAGAGTTCAGTTCATAGGTAAGGAAAACGTGAAAACGAAATCAGAACACATAGCAACAAAGGGGACGGAACGACACACTACTAACAACTGAAGTTGAACATGTGCGGCTTTTTTAGTCATGTGTGTTTATATATTTCTGTGGTTTTGATTACACTTCAGTTACAAGTAGCGCATTGTCCTGTCTGCCCCCTTCATTCCTCTGTGGATGTGTGATTGTTTAGTCTTGTAATGTTTTCGTACTGCGTCTTTACATCTTTCTGTGGTTTCGATTAAACTTCAGTTGCTAGAAGCGCGTCATCCTGTCCCGTTCATTTCTCTGTGCCGTGATTTTTTTGCACCCTCTTTGAATATGAATATACACCAACTCGCCCAACTGCCCCTGTTAAGACTTATGTTTGCTGAATAACACTGGGTCCACTCAGCGTCTTTTTAAACAATGCGAAATTTTCAAATGCACGCGATATCAGAAAGGTTGCACGCATTATTGCGCATAACACTCTGCATCAATACCAGTGTTGGCCTAAATGTGGTAAGATGTACGAGCTGTTCGACATAGTGTAAACTGAGGCACATCAGGGTGTTCCCACAATCATGGGTGTCGGCAGGGATTTGCACAAAGGGCACCTGCCACCATCAAGACACACCAGCACTTGACCCCACCCAAGCTACACCAATGCTCTCCTGCTCACCAGGCCGACACGCTACGCCGCCTTGCACCCCCAAGACAAAATCCTGCCGACACTCATGCCCACGCCAACACTTGACTTGAACACAGGTGGGCAAGCAACACTTGCTGCTTTGCCAGAAGTGCATTCCTGAAAATCACACAAAAAAGAAGTCCACTAAGATTTCTGTATACATAAAAATGAATGTCTTACCGAAGATTCGCACTTGACTATCGTTATTGCAGACATTTTGTGATGATGATGATGATGATGAAAACATTCCTTTATTAAAATTTAAAGAAAACGGGGAGGGTCCCTATTCCGGGACTCCTATGGCAACCTCTGCGATAGCCCGGGCCCGCTGGACGAGCGCCCGACAGACCTTGGGGGCGCCTTCGCGAAGGATGCCTTCCCACTGCTCTGGGGTACGGGTGGACCGAAGGATTGGTGGGAGGGGAGGGAAGTAGGCAGCGGTGCACTCTACGGTGACGTGAAATGTTGTGGGGATGGCGCCACATCCTGGACAGGCGTTTGTATAGCGAGTCGGATATAATTTGTGCAGGAAGTGCAGATTTGGAAATGTTCGGGTCTGCAGTCGGCGAAGTGCGACAGCCTCCTCTCGTGTGAAGGGCGCTGGTGGTGGTTGGTATCGCTGTCGTTTGCGTATGTAATGCTGTGTGACCTCGTGATAAGTGAGAAGTGGGGAACCTAGCTCTGTGTTGGCCGCCTCACTGCGCGGGGCTGCTCGGAGGGTGAGTTCTCGAGCGGCCGCATGAGCGCGTTCATTACCCGACAGTGAGGCATGACCAGGAGTCCAGAGCAGGTGTATTGTGTGGCTGATGTCTGGTGCAACTTTGGATGTACGTGAAAGAATAGAATATGAGGTTTCGGGAATGCCGCGACCTGTTAGGAAAGCCCGACATGCCGCTTGCGAATCGGTGATTATGTAGTACGTTTCCGCGGGGAGGCTCAAGGTGTGTTGGATGGCCAGCGTAACCACCAGAATCTCGCCCGAGTCGGTGGCTGAACATGGTGAGGAGATCGAGGCAGCACTTACAATCTCATGAGTGCCGCTAACCACCACTGCCGTGTGTACGTTTGCCATGCAAGCCGCATCCGTGTAATCGACCCTATCCTCCTCAACCTCGCTGAGAGTGCGGTTTAGGTATCTCACTCGTGCCCGCCGACGACCGGCGTTGCGATCAGGGTGCATGTTGCGTGGTAGGGGATGCACGCGAAGTACTCGAGCTATTTGGAGCGGCACGGAAGTCCCCTGTGTTTCCGGAGGTGCAGGGGGCACTGGGTGACCCAGGCGGGTTAGTAGCTGTCTACCCGTTGGAGTGAGAAGGAGGCGTTGGCGCTGACTAATCCACTGGGCCTCGAGCACTTCATCGAGGGTATTGTGCACTCCTAGCGACAAAAGGCGCTGCGTAGAAGTATAGTGCGGAACCCCCAACGCGACCTTGATGGCCTTACGGATGAGCGTGTCTACTCGTTCACGTTGTCCTTGCGTTAACCGGTGAAAGGGAAGGTGGTAACTAAAGCGGCTTAGAATGCACGCGTCTACTAGTCGAAGCATGTCCCGCTCCCCAAGGCCCGAGCGTCGATTGCTTACGCGTCGGAGCATGGCGATGATCTGTTCCGTCTGGCGTGAGAGTAGAGAGATGGTGTGTCTAGCCCTGCCATCTGCTTGAACGTAAAGTCCGAGGATGCGTGCTCGCTTTACCTGAGGGATGAGTGTCCCTTCGACGAGTACATTGATGTGGGGTGGGGGATCCTTACTGCGGCCACGGAAGACAAGGAGCTCAGACTTGTTCGGGGCACAAGTGAGGCCGCCCTGTCGAGCATAATCTGATACGACCTCGACTGCTTGTTGAAGCCGGTCTTGAATGGCACCGTCAGAACCCCGAAACGTCCACAATGTGATATCGTCGGCATAGATGGCATAGTGCAGATCCTCAACTTGCTGAAGTTGTTTGGGAGGACCTGACATAGCAATGTTAAAGAGTGCTGGCGAGATCACAGCCCCTTGAGGCGTGCCTCTGCCCGGCAGGTGTATGATACTGGAGCGATGAGGGCCTATACCAATTGTTGCGGTACGGTCGCGAAGGAAGGCTCGGACGTAGTTATAAACTCGAACTCCGCAGCGTGATTCGGCGAGGTTGCTGAGAATGAGGTCGTGCTCCACATTGTCGAAGGCCGACTTAAGGTCCAGCGCAAGCAAAGCGCGGGTTTGAGCCCCCCGCGATGGACCCAAGACCTGCTCTTTCAACTGGAGTAACACGTCCTGCGTTGACAAGTGAGGGCGAAAGCCAAACTGCGTATCCGAGAAAAAAGACTTGCCTTCCAGAAACGGCTGCAGGCGTCGCAGGACAACGTGCTCCATGAGCTTTCCTGTACATGATGTAAGTGAGACCGGTCTGAGATTTGCGATGGAGATGGGCTTCCCCGGTTTTGGGATGAGGGAAATATCCGCATGTCGCCATGACTAACCACGAAATAAATACAAAATTGAGATGCTGCTAAGTATTTCCTTGTGAGCGTTTCACTTCGTGTGCAGAGGGCGAAAAACAAACGGATGTAAAAAAAATGCGAAACACCACCAGAAGTGTACTCTTGCCATGTTTACCATTACGTGGGTACTTTTTGATGTCAGTAAAGTTATCATTATAAGTACACTTTAAAAGGGTTGTGAATGTTAGCAAGGTCTTGATTAACCGCACCTACTCTGTTTAGGAGTAAAGATTGGGCAACTTGGCACTGAACCATGGCAAAAATAAACAGCGCACTTCTAGTGAGGATAAACTAAGGCCTGGGCACAATTACAGCGCTTGCACCTTGTCAAATTGTGTCAACAGTCATAATACTATGTATTGTCCTTGAAAACTATGGCAACATTCAAATTCTTTATTTTTTCCAAATACATTTGGAATGGGTTCCAGGGCTAAAAGCTGCGGTCTGCAGCTTGACAGAGGCCCGGAAACCAAAATGCAAAACAACAAATTAACGAGAGGGAATAAACAAGTTGATTCAACAATCTGGTTCAACAGACTCAACAGCTGACTTATATCAATGCGATTAAATTAGCTTTGCACATCTCCTAATGGCTAAGAATATGCACATGTAACCTTGGTAAATTCCACTGTTGATACATGACCAATGAAGTTGCATTCCTTCCATGCTGTTGAATGGCCGTTCTTTCTTTTCTGCTTTCACTATTTTCTGATTTTCATTGTTTTCACTAGCGTGAATGTTCACCCTTTTTGATTTTGTCACTTTGCAGATGGCGTAGGTGTTCTGCCTTTGAATGTGCACGTTTCTTCTGCTTTGTCTTGCCTGTTCCTTTTTGTATGCGTATATGTTTTGCCTTTTAACATGCACACGTTTCTGCTGCTCTGTCTCTCTCATTGCTCTACTGGGCCTTGTGCACTTCTCAAGCTACCATTGTTGCTTTTGACTTGAGGCCCTTTTCCTGTATTTTGCTGGAATAAACATTTATCCATTCATTCAATACCATAAAACGCATGTGCTTGACAATACACACTGCACTTAGCAGATGTCTGTCAGACGATATGGCCGTTATTGTATAGCTTTAACATGATTTATTCGTTCTAGCTAAATGAATCCAAGCCAATGATGTTAATGTACCTTTATATGCTATTGCACTGTTCCTTGATGCATATGTATGAAGGTACAGTGCTTATGTACCTTAATATGCTATTTCAGGAGACGGGCAGAGTGCGCAATGCAAAATTGTTGCCGAAAAGTCTTTTCACTTCCTGACAATCTGTGCTTCGGTGGGTTCTCACAGTGGCAAGGCGGGAGAAAGATGTCCAGGGTAGTTGACTGCATCCAAGGTAGATGTTGCAAAATGAGAGCGCACGGTCTTGTCACATGTCAATGTGCGCAAATTGACACGATGACGAAGGATTAAAACAAACAAATGAAGTTGCAGAGAAGAATAAATCGAAAACAAAGTTGTCCTTTATGCACATTCCATCATGTGACAATGTGATAACCGTGGCCTTTTGCTCTAATGTATATTCCCTGAAAGCATCATGCCTCATTCATGCTTTATCGCAGGCAAGAAAATTATATCGTGCAAACAACTTTATCAGGGCGCACTCCTGGGTCGATTGACTTGTAGTATGAAGCATGAGTAATATTCACAGAAGTTCCAAAACATGCATCACACATCATTGCTATCTGAGTTTAACGACTTAAACGCGAAGCATTTGTTAAACACTTCTACGATTTTGAACGGATCTATCTATCTATCTATCTAGCCGCCTACGACTCATAGCTCGTGTGGTTGTTTCGTTAATGGGATGTACGCCAAAATTCGTGTGGAATGACACGACTGCATGAAGAACATGAATGATGGGTCTTAACTTGAAAATCATGATATGCATTTCATAACGACATGATTTACACGTCACTCCCTTGGTTCTCTTGCGATTGTTTCGTTAACTTGATATTTACCAAAATAGGTATGGCGTCACAAGAGTGTATGACGCACATAAACGACAGCTTCTAACGTGCAAATCATGACACGCTTGTCATGTATGGCGTTATTTTGACAACATGGTCTCGGGGGCGCCAGTGGCCGTTTAGCCTGCTTCATATACACCAATATTGGTATTGTGCAGTGTGACTGTACGTCCAACATAAATGACACCTGGCAACATGAAAATAATGAAATGCATGTCATGTACACACGCCACGCTCATGGTGCTCTCGCGGCCGGTTCGCTAACTTGACATACACCTAAATTGATAGAGCGTGACGTGATTGTGCGACGAACATAAATGACATATAGTAACATGAAAATAACGACATGTACGTCATTTACGACATGGAGCCTGGTGCACTCGCGTCCGGTTCTCTAACTTGATATCATACCAAGATTGGTATAGCGTGACGTTACTGTATGACGTACATAAATGACAGCTGGTAACATGGAAAGAATGAATGACATGCGTGTAATGTACCGCGTGGGTTACATGCCACGCTCATGGTGCGCTGGCGGGCATTTCGCAAGCTTGACATGCCGATTTTCTTTTCTTTCTTTTTTTGCTTTTCATTGCACTTTTCAAGCGACGCAATGTGCAGAAGGTGATCTACGGGTGCATAAGCGACGATACGGGCTCGCAAAGAGAGAGAACATCAGTATTGCTTACCATTTTTGTTCCTGACTGTGCCGAGCACACAGGGTGCCCATCATCTGCTAGGTAATGCACAGCGGCACGCTCGCTTGAGTTGACAGGCCGTCGCGATTATTGCACTCGCAGCGCAGCATGTCGCACTGTCGTCAAACCACGCATATCACATCCAGCGGCGAGAACACAGTGAGGCTGCGGGCACAAAACGCGCACACACGACCAACACAGCTGATCACTTGAGAAGTGGCGTTCACAAGGCCTAGCCGGCGTAGCTACGACGATCGCGCCGCCGCGGGAACGACTCCCTCCTCACGTTTTTCCTTTTTTCTGTTTTTTTTTTCCTCGCGCGCGCATGCGGCGCGAAGCTTTGTCCCATATCACTTCGGTAGCGCCTCGTCTGGCTTGCTTTTGACCTGGCGGGGGCGGGCCGCAGTAGGCTGCAGCCGCCAAGGCCAAAGGGCTTCCTCGCTTCCTCTCCAGCCGTTCGGAGGGTCGCGTATATCTCTTTCGCTGGGCTATCCCTGCAAGGGATTTTTAGTGCGCTGAAGCATATCGCCTCTTTCTTTTCTTTCCCCCCGCACAGCTGCATACATGCCCGCCAGCACTGAAGGCATTATGGCGGGAAAAAAAAGAGAAAACATGCCAGAGGAAATGAGATGGGAGTTTTTCGTTCCTCTAACTCCATTCGACAAATGGCGTCAGATAGTGAATTTACCTCCTTTCTTCCACATAATTTCTTAACGAAGTAAAATTGAGGACGCAGAACTTTATTACACCCACCTCATTACACCGTAAGGTAGTACTGTCCAGATGACGGTAGTATTAAGGACGATTGTAGCCCTTAAAACGCCCAATTCGGCTAGTTTGCGTTTGCAGTGTACCCTTCCGTGTGTACGTGTCTTTGTTCCTTCAAAAACTGTAGTGTTCACACACATTCATTGTATATATATATATATATATATATATATATATATATATATATATATATATATATATATTTCCTAGTACGCTGCAGTAGGCACTGCTTTTTCTCGTCAATGAGGTTTAATTAATTTGTAATAATTATATTTGTAACTTGATGAGTACTGACCTAATTGGCAAAATATCAATGAGACGTAACTAGGCATGTTCAAATGGCATCTAATTGTGCTAGGTACAACAACGTGCTAATTGTACGCTCGTTTTTTCCGGTTGATCAAGAAAGCCCGTGAAATATCAAAACTGAGGCGTGACTAGGTCGCTGCGCGCATCGGGAACCAGCGCCCTCAAACAAGCTCGCGATGAGGCAGCCAATATCAAGGAAAAAGTGCAGAAAGAAAAATATTTGGATTGCCCTATCTAACAGTCCCTGGCCGAAGAAACGCATCGCTTTGTTTTACAGAGTCAGGCCGTAATCAGAACAGCGCTCCTGCCGCGTTACGAATGAAAATAGTTGGCCGTGATATATGAATAATGATAGTGGCGTACTATCAAACGCAATGAATCCCAGCGAAACTACAACGCATATTGTTGGCACCCAACCTGCACCCTTGCCAAAACGCGGAACGCTCTCTCTGGCAACGGACAACATGCAAATAGGTTGTTTGCAGTAAGGTTATTTGATTGCGCTGGTTCGCTTTGCGGGTGGAAGCGTAGTCACGTGTTAGTTTTCATATTTCGCGGATTTGTTTATCAGCTGGAAAGAAATGAGCACGTAAATAATGCGTTGTTGAAAATAGCGCATTTATATGCTATTTGAGCATACGTAAATGCGCCTCATTGGCATTATGACAATTATGTGAGTACTTGTCGAGTTACAAATATAATTATGGCTCATTATAAACCTCATTAACGAAAACAATTAGGCAAATCCCACGTCCCTTGGGAGTCGATGTATGCGAAGCATGCGGCGGGTAGGTGACTGTGGCGTAACTTTTTTTACCGAGCGACACGTTACAAAATGACGCTAAAGATTTGTATAACTTTTATACGCACACTTATATATGTTGAAGAGCCACATATGTGTTATATAACCAGTTGTTTACGGTAGGGTAACGCTGCCAACGGGAACGTGGGTATTACCAACACCAGAAGCGGTAAGCTGATATGTAGTGCTTATACGTGTCCCGAGAACGCACGCACGTTTCACGAACCCGTGTGCATGTGTGCAAGAAGTTCTTGACAGTTCTTGAACAAGGGCATCATCACCGTGATCAGTGAGCACCAGCAACTGGTCATGACTTGTTATAGGATCCGGTCGTGATCGGGGTGACGAGGGATCCATGTGTAGTGAAGTATGTGGTATAGTAGAGCTGTTGAAATTCGTGGATGCCTCGGTTATTTCGCCGACGAATTGTCTGTCGACAGAGCCAGCGACATGTCGGAACCTGAAGCCACCCTTCGCGTTGGTGAGGTATAGGCCGTCGAGGTTGGTAAGCCTGGATAGTGCTACGTAGACCAACATCAGTGGATGGTGTTTGTCGTATTCGTAGACTACCTGGGCGTAACTGGCCTACGTAGCCTAGTCTAGAAAGCGGCTATCAAGCAATCTGGCATCATCCTCGGTCAGCATGAGGCCATCGCCCAGCCTCGTAAGAAATTAAGAGGACACGGCGTCGTTCTGGTGGACAAAGTGCACTTTACCGTACGGTGATGTGGATATCATATGTAACTTTCGTTAATGTATTCCTCCGGAGTCAAGCAATGCTTCAATATAGCTTGCTGAATCATCGGAATACAAACGTAATGTTTATTATACTGCTATGAAAACGGAGCCAGCACTGGAACTACAGACGTTAATCTGATATGACGCCTGTATCGTAGGAGTACACATCGTAGGAGTATCATGTAGTGTCTATTGCTTTCTTGTAAAATTAGATAGCCAGCACCACAACCACAATTGACGTTGCACCGATATTACGCCTGCGTAGGCTGTTTTCCCAAACCAGTTTATAGACCTGGCGTGGCTCAGTGGTAGAATACCTGATTGCCACGCAGAATGCTCGGGTTCGATTCCTGCTGGGATCCTAATTTTCATTCTTTCCATTCGTTGAGCCAACGCTGCCGATATTGGTTTTCCTTAACGCTCTAGCAATTAAGTTACCAATGTCTGTTGTCGCCGTTCCAGGGAAGATATAAACTGTCATTCACCTGTGGCTCATACCCGTACACCGCGACCCGTGGTAAACGGGCATGTGCCACACGTGTCTAGCGGAAAGGGTTTGACGGCGTACGCGACAGGATTTTAACGTTATTCATGTCATGACCCGGCAATCATATTCGTAAAATCCTCTTACCCTACCATGCAAATTTTGGTCTACACCAAGTTAAGGAGGCGATCATGAGAGCACCCAGACGTAGGCGGCTAGATAGATAGATAGATAGATACCTAGATAGAAACGCTCAAAGTGCCAGAGGTTCGTTAAGAAATGCTTCGCATTTAAAATAGCAGTGGCTACACCAGTGTACGAGAAACAATATGCAGTAGGTGTGCTTATATAACATAACGCCGTTCCTCTTTTTTTAAATCGTGGTGCGTCATAGCTGGGAAGACCTGTATATATTGTCGTACGACGATTTATTGTGCGACGGCGACGTCTTAAACAGTCGAGGAATAGCACCGGCAGAAGCCGAAGGTAGATCGCGTGCACAGCAACAACAGACGCGGAAGCTCTTCTTTTTCTTCCTCACTACAATGGCCCCGGGACTGAAAAGGAGCCATCCTGGCGACTACGGCGCAGGTAGGATCAAAGGGTCGTAATATGGCTTGAGTCGGCTGACATGCACCGTGTCACGACCGCGATGTCTGAGGTCGTGGGATGGCGTCACAGGTTCAACGACGTAGTTAACAGAGGATGTGCGGTCGATTATGCGGTAAGGGCCATCATAACGAGGAAGAAACTTCGTTGAAAGTCCAGGACTGTTAGGTGGGACCGACAACCAAACGAGTGAACCGGTCGCAAAATCTTGTGTAGACAATTCGTTGTCATGCCGCAGCTTTTCGCGACCTTGAGCGGCGGTCGTAAGTGTACGCGCAAGCTGCCTACAGTCCTCTGCGTATTTGGCCGCTTCAGACACCGTTGTGCACTCGGAAGTGTCGGGTCGGTACGGAAGCAATGTATCCAATGTGCAGGAGGGCTCTCGTCCATATAGTAGAAAGAACGGCGAAAAGCCAGTGGTAGTTTGTGTGGCAGTGTTATACGCGTATGTTACGAACGGCAAAACAGTGTCCCAGTTGCTATGATCCGAGGCGACGTACATAGTCAACATGTCGCCGAGAGTACGGTTGAACCTCTCCGTCAAGCCGTTCGTTTGCGGATGGTAGGCTGTAGACTTGTGGTGGACGATGTTGCATGCAGCGAGAAGGGCTTGTACTACTTCGGAAAGGAACACGCGCCCTCTGTCACTGAGCAGTTCACGTGGCGCTCCATGTCGAAGAACGAAGTTCCGCAAAATGAAGAATGCGACTTCGCGCGAAGTAGCGGCTGGAAGTGCTGCGGTCTCGGCGTAGCGCGTGAGGTGATCGACTCCTACAATTATCCATCGGTTACCCGAGGAGCTGCAGGGAAGAGGACCATATAGGTCTATGCCGACGCGATCAAAGGGACGAGCCGGACAGGGCAGCGGTTGTAACTCGCCAGTAGGCCGCTGGTGAACTTTTCGTCGTTGACATGCTGTACAAGCTCGAACGTACTGGCGGACGAAGCGATACATTCCGGCCCAGTAGAAACGTTGTCGTAGCCGAGTATACGTCTTCAGCTCACCGGCGTGCCCGTTATGAGGGGCAGCATGAAAATATTCGCATATTTCAGAACGCATGTGCCGGGGAATCACGAGTAGCCACTTGCGACCGTCGGTTAAATAGTTTCGCCGATAAAGGATGCGGTCATGCAGAGCAAAGTGAGCGGCTTGGCGACGAAGTGTTCGAGAAGAGGGTGTAGTGTTTGGGTCGTCGAGGAAGTTTATTATAGCTGAAAGGGATGGATCCTTTCGCTGCTCGACGGGCATGTTAGCGACGTTGATGGGGGACACGGATGCAAAAGACATCGATGCGGAGGCCACGTCGACAGGTATCGGCGATCGGGAAAGCGCATCGGCGTCAGAGTGCTTCCTTCCCGATCGGTAGACAACGCGGATGTCGTGTTCTTGTAAGCGAAGCGCCCAACGCCCGAGCCGTCCTGATGGATCTTTTAACGAGGACAGCCAGCAAAGGGCGTGGTGGTCGGTAACAACGTCGAAAGGGCGACCGTAGAGGTATGGACGAAATTTGACGAGAGCCCAAATGATGGCTAAACATTCCTTTTCTGTGACGGAGTAGTTTCTTTCCGCCTTCGTTAAAGTGCGACTGGCATACGCCACAACGTACTCGTCGTAGCCGTCTTTCCGTTGCGCTAGGACTGCACCAAGTCCGATGCCGCTGGCGTCCGTGTGTATTTCTGTAGGGGCTGTGGGATCGTAATGACGAAGGATCGGTGGAGAAATTAGTAGGCGACGTAGTTGCTCGAAGGCTTCGTCACACGAGGTTGACCACGCGGAGATGCCGTTGCTTGCGGTAAGCAAATTGGTCAGTGGCGCGATGATGCTTGCAAAATTGCGCACAAAACGCCGAAAATAAGAGCAGAGCCCTATGAAGCTGCGGAGTGCCTTAAGAGTAGTGGGCTTGGGGAACTCTGCGACCGCACGAAGCTTGGCGGGATCAGGAAGAACACCATCCTTTGATACAACGTGCCCTAATATTGTTAACTGACGGGCAGCAAAACGGCACTTTTTGATGTTCAGTTGGAGGCCTGCAGAGGAGAGGCAGGTAAGTATCTCACCCAAGCGAATGAGGTGCGTTGGAAAATCGGCCGAAAACACGACGATGTCATCAAGATAACAGAGGCATGTTTTCCACTTGTAGTTGCGAAGGATTGTATCCATCATACGCTCGAAGGTTGCGGGCGCGTTGCACAGGCCGAAAGGCATGACGGTAAATTCGTACAAACCGTCAGGTGTGACGAAAGCTGTCTTTTCGCAGTCATTTTCAGCCATGGGCACTTGCCAATAGCCCGAGCGAAGATCCAGAGACGAGAAGTACTCTGCGCCTTGCAAACAGTCGAGGGCATCATCTATCCGAGGCAGCGGATAGACATCTTTGCGAGTGATCTTATTCAGCCGACGATAATCCACACAGAAGCGGATTGACCCGTCCTTCTTGCGTACTAGCACCACAGGAGACGCCCAAGGACTGTGGGAGGGGCGAATGACGCCACGCTGCAGCATATCGTCGACTTGCTCGCTAATTACCCGTCGTTCCGCTGCCGACACGCGGTATGGGCGCTGGCGTAATGGAGAGTGGGAACCAGTGTGGATGCTGTGAGTGATGCTCGCCGCACGTCCCAAGGATGGTTGGTCGCAATCAAACGATGACCGAAACTTTTGAAGCAGGGCGAGGACTTGGCGGCGGTATGAATCCGGCAGATCGGCGTCCAAGGCGGCTTCAAGAACGTCTGACGACGGCGAAGACAGTGATGGTGAGGTGCAATGCTCGGAGGAAGTAAGGGCGTCGAGCTGATAACAGGGCGTGTCGTCAGAAGTCTCAAGGATGTGAATTGGGTCAATGGGCTGAACACGACCTAGTGATTCTCCGCGCAGTAAGGTTACGGGGTGCTTAAACGGATTGCAGACAAGCATAGATGATAATCCGGATTCAGTGGCAAGAACGGCAAACGGGAGAGGTAGAGCCTTCCGACGCAGAAAAATAGGCGACGGCGTAAAGAGTACGGTGGCGTCGGTCGCGGCGGAGCAAGATACGGGCACAAGGACCGACATTTCGGGCGGTACTTCCGTGTTGGATACAACAGTGAGCTTTGCGGCTTTAGTTGCAGAAGGGTCGGGCAGTACGGATCCAGAGAATGGGAAAAGCGCCACTTCGGCTCTGGCACAGTCTATGATGGCCCGATGTTGCGACAAGAAATCCCAACCGAGGATGAGTTCATGGGAGCATGAAGAGAGCACGAAAAGTTCGACAACGTATACAGCGCCGTCAATGACCACTCTCGCGGTGCACGCAGCATGCGGTGCTACATGCTGTGTACTTGCAGTGCGCAGTAGCATGCCAGATAGCGGCGTGGTGACCTTATGCAGTTTTCTACAAAGCTTCTCGTCGATGACAGAAACGGCAGCCCCAGTATCAATAAGCGCTATTGCGGCAGTTCCTTCAACTATAACGTCCAATAAATTGCGCGGCGACTGTGCAGGCCTTGTAGAAGTCGCGAAGCTTGCAGTTCGTGCCTGCGGAACTGCAGCAGCTAGTTTCCCTCGCTGGGCGACTGGCGACGACGTAAGGGCGAAGGCGAGCGACGACGTGGGGAGGGTGATCGATGGTTGACGAAAGGACGTCGCGGTAGCGGCGAAAAGTCTGGGTTGGAACGCATGGCATTAGCGGTATCATCATTCGAGTAGCCGTATCCAGGTACTGCAACAGTTGGATGAGCAGAAGGCATGCGACGATTGCAGAAGCGTGCGACGTGGCCGGCGAAACCGCAAGCGAAGCATATGGGTCGGTTGTCCCGTGTGCGCCAGGGGTTCTGAAAATGGCTTCGAGGTGGAACTTGGGGCGACAAAGGAGGGGGAGATGTTCGTGGTCGCATCACGGCAGGAAATGCGACGGTCTGATGCGCAGGTCGCGCTGCGACTGCAGCATAAGTCAGAGGTGCAGCTACGGGAGCGAATGGTTGAGCCAAAGGTAGAGACTCGGCAAGCTCCTCGCGAATGGCCCTTCTGATGGGATCAGCCAAAGGTGTGGCAGGCTGTACAGGGCGATCTCCTAGCGGAAGCATGGACAGTTGGCGCGCCACCTCTTCACGAATGAAGTCCTTAATCTTGTCGGAGAGGGATATATCGGACGCCGGGTTGGCGGCAAGCGTGAGACCCGAGAGCGAGTTGGCAGGTGCAACAGCGCTGCGCGCAAGGACCCTTTGTCGACGCAACTCATCGAAGCTCTGGCAAAGGGTGACGATGGCCGCGACAGAAGTAGGGTTTCGCGCAAGAAGCATCTGGAATGCGTCGTCTTCGATGCCTTTGAGGACATGCTTCACTTGGTCCTCTTCGCTCATCGAGGAATCGACGCGGGCACAAAGGTCCACGACATCCTCTATGTAGCTGGTGTACGTCTCACCAGGCAGTTGAGCGCGTTGGCGTAGACGTTGCTCAGCGCGGAGCTTTCTCAAGGTGGGGCGGCCGAAGACTTCCGTGAATGCTGTCTTGAAAGCGGACCAGGTCTGTAATTGACGCTCATGATTGTGGAACCAGAGGTTCGCAACGTCAGCGAGATAGAAGATGACCGCACGTAGTTTGGCCGGGTCATCCCATTTGTTGTGCTCGCTGACGCGCTCATAGATGGAAAGCCAGTCTTCTGCGTCAGTCTCACCTGCTGCGCTAAAGACTGGAGGGTCGCGTTGCCGCTGGACGGCGCCGCAGCTGGTGGGAGGGGCGGCGGCTTCAGGCTGATTATCAACAGCGTCGGTCATAGTGCTTGAAACAGCTGGCAACGTTCGGTTGCGAAGTTCCAGGTTGAGGCCAGGGATTCCAGCAACCTCCACCAGATGTCGTACGACGATTTATTGTGCGACGGCGACGTCTTAAACAGTCGAGGAATAGCACCGGCAGAAGCCGAAGGTAGATCGCGTGCACAGCAACAACAGACGCGGAAGCTCTTCTTTTTCTTCCTCACTACAATATATATATATATATATATATATATATATATATATATATATATATATATATATATATATGGGTATCACACAAACGAAGCGTTGTCAACAGTGACATAAATATTTATTTCCCAATGGTTTCAGGAGGGGACCTCCCTTCCTCGGGGGATGAGTTAAAACTGACGTCGAAGTTTGAACTTGCTTCTTGCCGCGTCCCTCTCGCCTTCAAGGACATTTCAGAGATTGGGGAGGTAGATTACTGGAAAAACAAAAAGGAAAAAGAAAAAAAGCAAAAAGAAAAAACAAAGGCGCACGACGCGAACCGGTAAACACTTTCAACGAGTTTAGGCCATACGCACTTTGCTTTCTTTTCTCTTTCTTTCCTCTTTTTTTTTCCTCGCCTTGTGACTTCGTCGGTGTTCCTCTCCCTCCTTTTTTCTCTTTCCCCTTTGTTTTTCTTTTTCAGTAATCTATCTCCCCCACTCTCTGAAATGTCCCTGAAGGGGAGAGGAACGCGGCAAGAAGCAAGTTCGAACTTCGACGTCAGTTTTACCTCATCGCCTGAGGAAGGGAGGTCCCCTCCCGAAACTGTTGGGAAATAAATATTTATACCACTGTTGACAACGCCCTTGTTGTGTTATACCCATTACCCGAAAAGAACTGGCCAATTGAACCATTTATGTACACTTACATGCTATATATATATATATATATATATATATATATATATAATTACGCCATTTCCCGCTAAAGGAGACCATGAGGCGATGCGAAGAAGGAGCACATGCACGATCGCGTTCCGTTGGCGTTCTTTGGGCATGCTACCGACTTCGCGTCGTGGAACGCGAAGAGGAACGCTACGCGCGTCTTGTCTTCCCTCTAGCCTGGCCGTTAATTCTCACAGGGCAAACGGGGAATACAGTCGGCAGGCGTGCGAGAGGAGGGCAGCGTAGGAGACGAGAGAGAGGGGGAGGGGGCGCGCAAGCGCTGGTGCTCATCGCGGCGTTGCGCAGGAGAGAATTTCGGCATGTCTAGCCCGCGTTTCAGAGGAAGAGTGGAAAGGGGGAGGGGAGAGGGGAAGTGGAAAGGGGGTGGGTAGAGGGAAAATGGAGAGCGGAAAGTAGAGAGGGATAGTGGCGAGGGGAGGGGAAGGGTGAGTGAAGAGGGTATGCGCATGCGCAGCGAGCGTGGTCACGCCGCACACCACCACCACCACCACCGGATTGAACTCCGCCATAAGCTACTTCGCATCTTATATATATATATATATATATATATATATATATATATATATATATATATATATATATATATATATATATATATATATATATATATGTGTGTGTGTGTGTGTGTGTGTGTGTGTGTGTGTGTGTGTGTGTGTTGTGGGGACGAAGAATGGCACAGAATCTCGGGAACGAGGGCGAAGGGAAAGAGGACGACGACGAAATAGAACAGCCTGCCCGCAGCCAGGGTGCTGTCTCTGTGTCGTTCTTTTACAATGGCGCAGTCGCGAACTACCGACCCCAACATCCCTGCGTCCACTACACTCCGAAGTGGCCGAGTACTCACGGAGTTGCCACCGACCACGGACGGCGTCCAGGCCTCCACGGCGGCTCCGCGCCATGATTGCGGCGAAGCGATTTCCCAAGCCTTCTCGATGTTCGCTCAAGAGCTCAGGACATCCGGCTTTGTGTGCGCCCCACTTGGATCGTCCACTGAGAACGAAATTCCATGTTTTCATGGGTTTAAGGATGACCCCGCGAGGCGTCGTAAACTCGGTTGCTATTAAACACTCTTGGAGTGACACAATCAATAAATCCGTCGCCGAAGGACGTCTGCGAGGATCCGCCGAAGCATGGCATCGATTCGAAGGCAGCGCTTACACTACCTGGCCGACATGGAGCGCGGCCCTGACGTCCGCGCTTGAGCCGCTTCCGAGCTCTTATGACGATCGTTTCCTGACCATGCGGTCACGCTAGCAAGGTGCAACTGAAGACGTCGCAACTTACTTCTACGACAAGCTTTCCCTTTTACAAGCTTGCGCCATATTCTGGACCTCCACAGCAGCCAGGCAGTACGTCATCGACGGGATCCTTGACTCGACGCACGCGGCCGTCTTGGCCGCCAACACCCACCCAGCCGACATTCCACTTTTTGTACGCCAGGCAATGGAGTTGCAGGACACTTCTCATCGGCGTGCGGCTACAGTTTCCACTAAGGAGCCGTGTCCACCGAGACGTGGATGCTACACGTGTGGGCGCTTCGGGCATGGGTCTCAAAAGTGCCCACAAAGCCAGCCTCAAGCCATACTATATCAGGCACGTCCACTTCCAACCCTCATGGTCTCCCTTCGAAGGCATTGGAGAACTGACGGCTCTCGTCGATACGGGAGCACATCGCACGGCATTGCTTCGACACCACGCCCCAGGAGATCTCCAGGCTTGGACTGAGCCACCGGTGCGGGGCCTCGGTGATGACGTACTACCGGTAAGTGCCATAAACCTGCAGATTAACACCGAGGCCGGCCACAAGTTCTTGTCCTCGGTGCCCGTGTTGGAAGCCTTGCCGGCAGACATAGTCTTGGGGGCCGACTACCTTCTCTCCGGGGATGTGCGCCTCACTGTAGAAGGAAGTAGCGTCAGCCTCTGTCCCGTAGCCCCAAGTACGCCTCCGGCGCCACCAGGTGAGCTGAGAACACCACTTACACTCTCCGCTGTACTCGAGAGCCACGCGTCGCTCTTCGCTGATACTACTGATCAGCGCCCCGGTACTAGCGTGCTAGAGCACCATATTACATCCGACAACCATCCGCCGGTGTCTATACCGTTACGTAGATACGCCGAACGAGAGCGGACTGTAATCGACCAGCAGGTGCAAGAAATGCTAGCCGCTAACATCATCAGGCCGTCTGCTAGCCCGTGGGCAGCACCTGTTGTCCTAGTCCGCAAAAAGGACGGCAATCTCCGATTCTGTGTCGACTACCGAGAGTTGAACAAACACACCATACGAGACTCGTACCCACTGCCACGCATTGACGATACTATTGACGCCGTACGAAATGCCATGTTCTTTTCATTACTAGACTTGAAAGCAGGGTATTGGCAGATAAAGGTGGCTGAAGGAGGTAAGTTTAAGACGGCCTTCCGGACTCGATCTGGCTTGTACGAATTTCACCGGATACCTTTAGGTCTGCGAACTGCCCCAAGCACGTTTCAGCGTGCCATGAACACGGTGTTAGGCACGTTGACAGACCACGCCTGTGTCGTTTACCTAGACGACATTCTAGTCATCGGGGAAACATAAAAACAGCATCTACAACATCTCGACACAGTACTGCAGTGGTTGCATAACACCGGCTTTCGACTTAACCGCGAGAAGTGTCAGTTCGGGTTGACGACGATATCATATCTCGGTTATCAGATATCTCGTAATGGCGTAGGACCCTTGCCTGAACACATAGACGCCATAGCCAAATACCTTGCACCAACATCTAGTAAACAGCTCCAGAAATTTCTCAGAATGGCGTCATACTTGCGCAAGTTTGTGCCGAGCTTTGAGTCAACTGCTGCTCCACTCACGGACTTACTGAAGAAAGGTGCTCAATTTCAATGGGGTCCTTCGCAGGATAACGCCTTCCAAACCCTCAAACACGAGCTTGCGCATAGCCCAGTGCTCTGCTACTTTAATGAAGATTGGGTGACAGAAGTGCATACTGATGCGAGTCGGATTGGCCTAGGGACAGTTTTGCTTCAACGTGACACAAGTGGGCGCGGGCAAGTCATCTCCTACGCCAGTCGTAAACTCTCGTACGCGGAACGTCATTATCATTCGAATGAACTGGAGTGTTTGGCCGTAGTGTGGAGTGTGGATGAAAAGTTCCGCCACTATTTGTTTGGCCGACATTTCACAGTGGTAACAGACAACTCCGCGATAGCATGGATGTTCCAGAAGCGGCACCTCAAACACAAGTTTGCCCGATGGATTGTTCGGCTCCAGGACTACACGCAAGACATCCGTCAGCGTGCTGGCGCACAACATCAGCTGGCGGACGCTTTGTCGCCAATCCGATCGAGGAATCCTCCCCACGGAATCCAGAAAGCCGGATCATGTTTTCTCAGCAGGAAGTGACGAAGGCCCAACGCGGCGATGAAGGTCTCGTAACCGTTATAAACTCCATTGAGGATACAGGACACAACTCCAAGTTTGTCTTGCGTGATGGTACGCTGTATCGTCGTCACTGGGCCGATAAAAGTGACGAGCGTCATCTCCTGGTTATTCCTGGCTTCTTACGGTCGAGCTTATTACGTGCCATCCATGACAGCCCCGAAGGAGGCCATGTAGGCTATCGAGCAACCTTACGCAAGGCACATGAACGATTTTGCTGGCCGGAAATGTATAAAAGTGTGCGTTCGTATGTTGCCAGTTGCGAGGTGTGTCAACAACACAAACGACGTCCCGGAGGCCAACGTGGATTTCTTACACCGATTAAGCCGCCGGAGACAATTTTCCACACGTTGGGCATAGACAACATCGGGCCTCTTCCAATAACGGCAGCGGGTAATCGTTATATTATACTCGCTGTGGATCACTCGTCAAAGTTTGTAGAGGTCGTGGCCGTGCCTTCGCTTGCTGCTAGCTACGTCATCCGATTCTTGAGAGAGCAATTCGAATGGCGACACGGTCTTCCTAACAAGTTGATTTCCGACAGGTCGACCACCTTACGCCGTCGCGAGCTCCGCAATTACCTACAGCAAGTAGGAGTTGAGCATCACTTTGCGTCGGCATACCTTCCACAGGCGAACGGACTGACGGAAAGGTCGAAGCAGACTATCCAGTCTCGTCTCGCACCGTACTGTAAAAATCACAAACGAGGGGTAGCTGACTGGGATGACCATCTTCAAGCGGCTGCACACGCCGTGAACACCGCGGCACACAGCTCTGCAGGAACTTGCCCCTACGAGATTGTCTACGACGAGCTCCCGCAACTGAATGCTACATTCGGTTTGGACACCCCCGTCAAAGTTGGGCGTTCCGTTGCACGCCAGACACTTTGTCGCAAAATCCGCATGGAGGCGCGCAGGAGGATTGCACATGCTCAGCAGGCGCAAAAGCGGTACTACGACCGACGCCACCGTCCAGCGCCGAAATAGAGTATAGGCGACGAGGTGTGGCTGCAGCAAGGTGATCCATCGTCTTCAGACAAAGTGCGCCCAAAGTACGAAGGCGTGTTCATTATTTCCCAGCGCTTAGGAGAGAACACGTGGCGAGTACGATGCACGGCTTCTGATGCGCGCGCGGACAAGAGAAAACGAAATAACTTTGCTGTGCATGTGCTTTTCTTGCAGGAGTAGACCAGTTGCAGCACTTTTCTTGCAGGAGTAGACCAGTTGCAGCGTGGCCGAGTGTAGTGACGAAGAGTGGCACAGAAGCTCGAGAACGAGGGCGAAGCGAAAGAGGACGACGAAATAGGACAGCCTTCCTGCAGCAAGGGTGCTGTCTCTGTGTCGTTCTTTATGTGTATATATATATATATATATATATATATATATATATGCAGGAAAGGAGATGATTTTCGAAGGCCTCGTTTATCTTTGTGAGACACAATATTAATGAGAACTAACAGACAATAACGCCAAGGAAATTATAGGGGGTGTTATCTGTAGTATTTAGAACATAAATGTGAAGAAAGTGGACGAAACGATGACTTGTGATATATATATATATACATATATATATATATATATATATATATATATATATATATATATATATATATATATATATATATATATATATATATATATATATATATATATATAATTTGCGCTGTACACTGATAGCGGCGAAAACTCTCGTCGGCCGTCGAGTATCCTCATCATCGATGGAACACCTCGTGTTTGATGCATCAGTTATCGAACCTTCCAGCGTTATGGAAGGTGATCGCGTAAATTATCGAATAAACTTCGCTATTCATGTCGTTGCGCGTGAACATTGCCCGTCAAAAGGATGATCTCCAACAATCGGGAAGCTTCGCAGTCATTGCGGCGCGGCCTGTGCCGAGAGTCGGCATGGAAGGGTAAGAGGATTTGTCGAATGTGCCCGTCTGCTCAATCCTGTCGTGTGCGTCGTAAAACCCTTCGCGGCTGAGAGGCTCGCATGCACGCAAGAGTCTCCACCACCCCATTCCCCTCTCCTTGTTTTGCGGGATCGTTCAATAAAGTTGTTCACTCACTCAGCTCCATACACGTGTGGCACATACCCTTTTACCACTGGCGGCGGTGTACGGGCATGCGCCACAGGTGATTGATAGTTTATATCTACCAAGGAATGGCGAAAACAGACATTTGTACTTTAAATGCGAGAGCGTTAAGAAAAGCCGAAATCGGCAGCGTTGACCCAACGAGTGCAAAGAATAAAAGTTTACATTCCAGCAGGAATCGAACCCAAGCATTGTGTGTGACAATCAGGTATTCTACCACGAAACCCCACAAGGTCTAGAAACTGCTTTTGAAAAACGCCCTATGCAGGCGTAATGTCCGTACAACGTCAATTGTGGTTGTGGTGCTGGATATCGAATTTAACAACAAAGCATTAAACACTACATATGTACTACATATGTACTGCATATGTCAGGTTAATATCTGTGGCTCCAGTGTTGGCCCCGCTTTTATAGCAGTCTAATAAACACTACATTTGTATTCCTATGATTCACCAAGCTATATTCAAGCGTTTCTCGACCCCGGAGGAATACGCTAACGAAAGAGACATTTTCACATCGTCGCACCGTAAAGTGCACTTCGATTCGATAATACTGACGTATGTGCTCTAGAGTGAGTACTGACGTTACGTCAGACCGTAAGCTACCCTTTAAACGCCATTGTTCTCGACATACCTGGTAAGCCCACAATGTGCTCACAATTGTAGAGGCTCTGTTATACTCCGACTGCTGACGCGAGCGCGCGCGAGGATGTTGCGTTTCCTCACGCTGAGCCGGCGACGCTACGCCAGGCGCAAATCGGTCTCTGCTACAGTCGAGCAGGCGCCAACGCGACGGTGCGATGGCATCTAGGGGAGCGCATGCGCAGTAAAGAGAAGAACGCGCCGCGCCACCTGTCGGGAACCGAGGAAACAGCCCGCGAAGCAGGGGTGCTATCGCGGAACGATTCTATTTTTTATTCCAATGCTTTTCGTGCTTTTCGCGCTTGGCCATTGGTCAGAACGACGGTCCGTCCGCGTTATCAACGCGATCAGCCAGCCGCGAGTGGTGGATGAAAAGAATAGCATAGAATATGGCATTGGAATCGGAAATAGCATCGTTCCGCGATTGCACCCCTGGCGTTCTGACCACTGGCCAAGCGCGAAAAGCATTGGAATAAAAAATAGAATGGTTCCGCGATAGCACCCCAGGGGTGCAATCGCGGAACGATGCTATTTCCGATTCCAATGCCATATTCTATGCTATTCTTTTCATCCACCACTCGCGGCTGGCTGATCGCGTTGATAACGCGGACGGACCGTCGTTCTGACCAATGGCCAAGCGCGAAAAGCACGAAAAGCATTGGAATAAAAAATAGAATCGTTCCGCGATAGCACCCCAGGGTCTATTCGGAGCCCAGCGACGCCCGAGCGGGCCAGCAGCCGTCGGCTGCGTCGGCGGTCAGCCGACGACGGGCTATAGAGGGCTGTTTTTTGCTGACGTAACATCGCCGTGACGCGCGCACGCGCGCGTCGACGTTACGCTAGAGTATATCAGAGCCGTTACACTTACAAAGACACGTCTATCCACCTGGTTACGGTTGCCTTAAAGTAAAAAAAAGTGCAGAATAAAACTATTTATCTATGCATTTCATTGTATTCAGAGAGACCGACCTTGTCGGTACGAGCAGTGAGTCATGGTGAGTCATGAAAGATCACTATCAAAAGTGTCCTTTAGAAACTTTTCTTCTTTCATCGCCCGGAAAGTTCTGGCGTCATATCGCACCAAAAAAAATGATGCTTCATTTAGTCTTTCTATAAACAATACAGACGTAGCAGACAGGGCAAAAATCGCAGAGTCGTTGAACGCCTACTTCAGCTCGGTGTTCACAAACAATAACGCTCCTCCTTTTCCGTCACTAGACGGCATACCTCCCTTAGAGGACATTCGCGTTTTTGAAGAAGGCGTTCTGTCGTTGGTGCTAAAGATTGATACGAATAAATCACCCGAAACTGGTGCTATAGCGAACGCCCTTGTTGTTCGTTATGCGGAATGTAGCTCGGAATATCTAAAACTTGTACTCTCAATCATTGCCTAGTGGCGAAGTCCTGAATGAATGGAAATGTGGTAAAATATTTTACATACCTCTATCCGAAAACAAGTCAACAGTGCTATCATACAGGCCTATTTTGTTGTTGTTTACATGTGCAAAATTACTTGAGGACATAATATTTAAACATATCACGGCCTTCCTAGAAACTAATAACATAATCGACCCACGGCAAGACGGTTTTCGCAAGGGACTATCAACTGCCGCACAAATACTAGAAACAGTTCAGGACCACGCAGGCGCTCTAGATAACCATAGTCAAGTTGACGTCGTATTCCTTGATTCTGAAAAAGCATTCGATCGAATTTCCCATCAGAAGTTACTTATAAAATTAAAACTGATCCTAAAAAAATGATTCTTTACTCGCATCGAATCTGGCATACCTTTCACATAGGTACAAAAGCATTGCTGTAGATGGCTCAAGTTTACTCCCGCTTCACTTCACTCCGGGATACCTCAAGGCTCCATCCTTGGCCCGCTTCTGTTTTTAGTATTTATTAATGATAAGGTCTGCGACATACCAGTTAAAATAGTACTTTTTGCAGACGACTGCATTCCTTATCACGTCATCAATGACCCTAACCACCAGATAGCCTTAAAGAAATCCCTGGATAAGATACTGTCACGTGGACGTGACGTTGAAGAACGTAGCAGCCGGCAGCTCGAGACAAAACTCTTGATTTGGGCGAACCTGCACATGGGAGATGAAAAGTGAAACTACAGCAATACACGCTGTACACTTACAGCGGCTAACAGAGCATCGGCCGTCGAAAAACTGAAACGCGGCAAGGCGTGTCAGCATTTATACATGCGGCATCGAACATTCGAGCCTTATCGCTGGTGGCCGCGTTGATTCGAGAATCAACTAGCTTTTCGCGTTTGCGCACTCAAGCCAAACAGACGATCCTAAAATAATCTCGAATGTTCTACGACATTCTGGCACGTTTGCACAAGGCCGCAGTTACAAGTGCAATGGGCCGGTAACAGAAAACATAGGAAGGAAGGAGCGTGTGTGGCATTGCCCCCCTCTGAAAAGGCATTGTCCCGATGCTTCCAATGGAACATGAAAAGGGAAAAAGTGCATGCCCAAAGGAAGTACAATAAAGCAAGAATGTAAAATACGCAATAAGTTCAAATAGAAAAGTACAGTATTATAACAAAAAGCACAGTTCTCAGATTCGCTAACGTGCATACAACGGCTTAAGGCACACCACATGGACGACTTCGGGTCGTGCACGGCGCCGTTGAAAGCTTGTGATGCCGTCCGAGAAAGCCTCGTAGTCTAGAATGCCGAGATGTCGAAGCACCCTGTATGGTCCTAAGTATCGCCGAAGAAGCGTCTCGGTACATCCTATCCGTTTCCAGTCCTACACGCGGTCACCGGGTTCTTATTCCATGTGACGTCGTCGAAGGTTATAGTGACGGCTGTCGACCCTCTGCTGGTTCTTGATGCGCCTACGGGCGAGTTGTCGGGCTTCTTCGGCGTGTTGCAAGTAAGCGGCGCCGTCAAGATTGTCTTCGTCGGTGACATTTTGCAGCATTGCCTCAAGCGTAGTAGTTGGGCTCCTTCCGTAGAAGAACTTGCAAGGCATCATCTGCGTCGTTTCTTGTATAGATCTTTTGTATGCGAAGATCACGTATGGAAGGATCCAATCCCACGTCTTGTGTTCCACGTCTACGCACATGGCAAACATGTCGGCGAAAGTCTTATTTAGACGCTCAGAGAGCCCATTGGTCTGTGGGTGGTAGGCTGTGGTCCGGCGGTAGCTTGTCTGGCTGTATCCCAAGATCACCTGAGTTAGGTCAGCAGTAAAGCCCGTACTTCAGTCGGTGCTAAAGACCTCTGGCGTGCCATGATGAAGGGGGATGTTCTCAACAAAGAACTTGGCTGCCTCGGCGGCACTGCCTTTGGGCAGAGCCCTTGTTTCGGCGTAGTGGGTGAGGTAGTCGGTAGCTACGACGATTCATTTATTTGGGGAAGTCGACGTTGGGAACGGCCCCAGTAGGTACATTCCGATCTGCCGGAGTGGTCGGCGAGGAGGTTCGATCGGCTGAAGAAAGCCTCCTGGTCTTGTCGGCGGTGTCATGCGTCACTGACAGCCTCGGCATATCCTTGGATATCTTTGGTATGACTGAATTGCAATGAACAGTGACCTCACGACCCTGTCAGCATTGCGCAAACGCAGAAACACTCGCGTGCTTGCGCAAAGATTATTTTTAGGTTCATCAGAGCGGTCGAAAATGCGCCAAGCATCTGGCTCGTAGACAGGATATTCTTAAGAGGGTTTCGTTTCGCATGAACGGGCGTGCAACTGTGGCGCAGTGGATAGAGATCAGAGCTAGGCACTAGAGAGTGCGAATGAAAACGCCACTGTGGTAACAACTTTAACGTGCTTTGCCTTTATGTTTACGCATGTTTATCGTTACAACGTCACTCGTGTGTGTGTCACGCCTTACACACCATCAGGTACCTAACCGATGCCCGCTTTGCTTGCGGGCAGTCGTCTGGTTTGGTACCAAGGACGATTAAAGGTCGGCACCAATACGTTTAAAGGGACCCTCACCAGGCCACATAGCAAATTTTAGTTAGACGCTGGAAGTTGTTTCGTGCCAAATGAAGAGCAGTATGCCGCAAGAATTTTTCAAATCGGTTAATTACGTGCTTAGAAAAACAATAATTTGTAGCAGCGCGAAACCATGATGCGAAGATGCGAGTTTCAAACACATGCCACTCGCCCCGTGTAGCCTTCGCAAGACAAATCACTTCTCTACCCTCTTCACTTGACACATACGCATGAACACGTCATGCGCATGCATGGTCACGTGCGCGTGACGACCGAGCCAGCCCGAGTACGCGAGCAGCGTTGCACGGCCGCTACCTTTTTAGGGGCGAAGCTCCTTAAGGCGGCACCCGTTCGTCCCTCGTAATCGTCGTCATCGTAGTAGTCCGTAACAAGTCTTACGCTTTGACCTCCAAGGTGGTGCCGGTGGGAGATTTCTCCTGTGCGTTGTTGAACAATAAAAAATTCGCAGCGTGCGCGTTAACTAAAAGCCGAATTCTTCTGTCTCTCATTCCCCATTAGCAGCCATTGGCATGTTCCAGTAGGAAACGTTAGTAGAAGTAGAAGTGTAAGTGTTAGCTAAAAGCCGACTTCTTCTGTCTCTCATTCCCATTAGCAGCCATTGTTTACCTCCAAGGTAGTGCCTGGTGAGATTTCTCCTGTGCGTGATTAAACAATAAAAATTTTGTTCAAAACGCCGTTGATTGATGAAATAAACCAACGAAAGACGCCAGATGTTTTGTAAAAGCAGAACGAAAGAACGCCAGATGTTTTTCTTAAAGTGTAGTAGTAGTAGTTGTATGTAGCCACCTCGCCCGATCGTCAACGGGCGAGGTGGACCGGCAACGGCGCGAGGACCCTGCCGTACGAGAGTTAAATCACACTAAAAGACATACTTTGCGGGCGATACACTCTAGTGAGCTTTCAACTTTTCGTCTTAATGTACATGATAAAGAAATTATTTCTACGAAAAACGCAAGGCACACCTTGAGCAATATATTTGGTTTTGGGACGCTAAATGGAACCATGAGGCGATGCGAAGCCGGAGCACTTGCACGATCGCGTTCCGTTGGCTTTCGTTGGGCATGCTACCGACCTCGCGTCGTGGAACGCGCGTCCTGTCTTCCCTCTAGCCTTGCCTTTAATTCGCACAGGGCGAGCGGGGAATGCGGTCGCTCTTTCGCTCGGGAGCGGACTTCTTCCTTGCATTTCACCGATCACAAGTGATAATGAAGGGACCACGTAAACCAACAGTACAATAAAAGTTTGATGTTTAATATATACACGATGTTTCACACTCTTTATATTATGTACTGGGCGCATTTCACGGAAGAGTTTCACGGTTTACAGATGATTCCCTCCGTAGCTTCGCCCCACTCATCATCATTCACCCCGTGGATATGCTGTGATTTTTTTTTTTATGTTGCGTCCGTGGGCGTTGTGTCGGCGTTCTGTGTGGTGTACTTAAGGCTCTGTTATACTCCGACTTCTGACGCGAGCGCGCACGAGGACGTTGCGTTTCGTCACGCCGAGCCGGCAACGCTACGCCAGGCCCAAATAGGTCTCTGCTACAGTCGAGCCGGCTCCAACGCACCGGTGCGATGGCATCTAGAGGAGCCCATGGGCAGTAAAGAACGCGCCGCGCCACCTGTCGGGAACCAACGAAGCAGCCCGCGAAGCAGGTTCCTGTACATGCGAGTCCGGCGCGAAATGCAGCAGGATCTATTCGGAGCCGAGCGACGCCCGAGCGCTCCAGCAGCCGTCGGCTGCGTCGGTGGTCAGCCTACGCCGGACTATACGCCGCGAGATCGGGCTATAGGTGGAAGCACCATCGCCGCGCTTGTGTGGTTAGGCGGTCGGCGGCGCGTATACAAATGTACGCAGCGGCGCTTCGCCGTATGCGGTTTGAGTCGATTGTTGGCGAATAAAGCGCGTTGATTGCAGCCTGATAGTGATTTACGTGCCCTCAATTGCCACATCAATGCACGCAACCGTCCTAACGTACAGGCGCTCCCAGAATAATTCGGAACGCCGAGCATGCAGCCGCTCGCCGGCGGAGCGCACCAGCGGATAAATGCACGCACGGTGTGCGCATGCGCGGCCTCCCTAGCGAGCTAGTTTCGCTCCCTAGTGCGTCTAGACTGGCGTTGTCTTGCACCAAAAGGGTAGCGCTAGTGCTCTTTAGCATTATCACAAGGTGAGCGCGGCGGCGATGACGCAGCACCACCGTGATACGGCGACTCGCGGGCGCTCTCTGCCTCAAGCCATTAGATGGCGCACCGCTCAACGGACCGATGACCGAACATTTTCTGGCCGCTTAGGCGCGCGCAGTGTCAACACCTGAATGTTCTTACACAGTGTTCCAAATATATTCTTATCTCCTTATCAATCTGGCCACCCATATGTTCACGGTTGCATCAGATGAAACCACCGTCCTTTGCGAACGCTAGCCACAGTCGCCTACCGGAAATAATCTTATCAAATAATAAATATGAAGCAAAGTAGCCAACGAAAAGTGTCATCAAAGCACACGAACACGCACGACGGCTCTGCTCCAACGCGCGTGCATGCGCACACGCGGCTTCTCACAGACACCACCAACCCAGCGCCCTTTATCAAACCGCTAAGGGACACACAGGACACCGTTTTCTAGCAATACAACGCGAAAACGGTTGCTTGCTAGGGAGACCGCGCACGCGCAGACCATAGTACTACTTTTCTGCGCGCATACTCCGCCGGCGCGCTGCTGCGTGTCCGGCGTTCCGAATTATTCTGAGAGCGCCTGTACATATTAATTGTGAGAGAAGTGCAATCTGCCAATTAATGGGGTACTGGCCTTAAGTCACATTCGTTTTTTTGCCCAGTGCTCGCTGTTTTGTCTTGCTTTATTTGCACGTGTTTAAATTCTGTTTTGCCTATACCACAATATAAACTGTGTTGCGCGACTGAGCCATTGAAGTATTTACTTCTTGCTCTAGCGGCTACAAAGAAAGAGAACCTGTATTTCTGCTTAATTAGATAAAGTAGAACTTTGCGCACTGTGCTTTTCTGTTTGCATGAATAGGCGTATTGCTGTAGAAATGCGTCGTTTCAGGCCTTTTTTACCACTTACCATACTCTGCAGACGCTAGTTCATGCTTTGCGGTATCACAAGGATTTCCAAATCGCCAACACATCACGAGATGGTGTCGCTAAAATTCTACATTCACACTTCAACATTTAGCACTTTTTGTTTGTTTAGGACGACGCCGAATGAACTATGCGACGTGCCTGAACGAGAAAGTGGTACCCCCATTGAAATGATTTTGGCGAGTAGACGGTACGATAGTTAGACCTAGCGGCATACCGACACGGGCGTGTACTCACTTATTTGAGTGCATACAAGTCTCGTAAGGCGAAATGCCTATGTATATTGTGTAGGCATACGTACAAGCATTGATACTGTGCTAGCACAACGGAATAAGCTGTAATCTGAGGACGCGCATGACGTACGCACATATGCGAACACGGTGTGGCTAGCAGACGACGCAAGGAGCCATCCACACCGGGGTTTCATCCGCTCGCCGCTAGGTGCCGACTCTGCTCGATCTCGCCGCCAATAGAGGGCTGTTTTAAATGCGGAGAATTTAAATCGGGAACAGTGGAGCATCGACCCCAACAGTGGTAGACGCGAAGGGGGAAACAGGTTTGGAAAAGACAGGTGCAAGGGTCACAGGACCCAGCTTCCGCGAAGTAGTTTTCGGAAGGGGAGGGGACAAAGCAGCAGTGGCACGCGCTAATAACCGAGGCAGTGGCCAGGTGCGGGACGGTACAGCAGAAGAGTCGGAGCACGTGATAATCGCCGGGGACTCGAATTTAGTTAGATGCGAAGAGGCACTCAAGGAAAGGGTGAGAGGCGACAAACGAGTTTTAATAGGGAAGTTCCCTGGACATAGGCTGGGATCAGTGATGAGACAAGCTAGCGCAAAACTCGCAACTAAGGCTAATGGACGTAACCTCGTGATAATCGCGGGAGGTCTAAACGACGTCTTGAATGAAGAATCAGCCGAACTAGCGACCACATTGGCGAAAGGGGTCGATGACATGCGTGCCATTTCTCCTCAGGTGCAGATAGTGGTATGCACAATACCGGAAGTACCAGTGAGGAATATCAACTTGCAAAGAGCGGTTGTCGACGCAAACAAAGAGATATGGCGAATTAGTCGAGAGAAGGGCTTCGAGGTAGTGGATATAAACAGGGAGGTGCACAGGTGGGGCGGTTTTCAAAGAGACAGAATTCACTTCGATAAGAGGCTTGGTCATGAGGTGGGCTGGTGACTGGCAGGACGCACAGTAGCTTTTTTGGGGGGCACGCGGGCCCTTCGGTGCCCAGGGTAGCTTGTAATGAGGAAAACAACCAGGGGGACTCTTTGACAGGCAGTATAGCGAAAAACCAGAGAAAAGGTTAAGAAGGGAGAAGGCGCGTGTTGCAATTAGTTACATAAACATGCAGGGTGGCAGAAAAAAGGCAAAATGGTTAGATTGATGAGCAGTTAAGCAAGGAACAGATAGGTGTTTATGCGGTTACAGAAACACACCTTAGAGACTTGGAAGAGCCACCACATATTGACAATTATATTTGGGAAGGATGTAACAGGATCACATCAGAAAAGAGAGCTGGGGGTGTTGGAATGCTAATCCATAGCAGAACAAAATTGGATAGAGTGAAACAAACGTGTTCAGAGCACATGTGGGTTTCGGGCACAGTAGGTGGAAAGAAAACGTGGCTAGGTGTAGCTTACTTGTGGACGGGGAATAACTGCAGAGAAAAGAATCTGGAGATAGTGAAATGCATAAGCACCGATATTAAAGAATTTGGTCATGATGCCGAGATAATCCTTCTAGGGGATATGAACGCTCACATTCATGACCTTGACGGATATTCAGACACCAATGGCAAGTTATTGCTAGATCTCTGCGAGCAAAATAGTCTTGAGATAGTTAACGTGGGGCCTAAGTGTGAGGGGCAGATCACGTGGGAAGTCGGAAACCGGCAATCGAGCATTGATTATTGTCTCATGACAGAAGGAATATATGACAAACTTAGAGGGATGAGAATAGACGAGGAAGGCATTAACAGCTTGGGTAGTGATCATAAACGCATAATATTACAAATGGCATATAAAACTGATAATAAGAACATAGAATCAAAGTTTGGCAGCTTGTATCTAAATGACAAACAAATAACAAATATAGCCGCGAGAGTCGAGAAAAAAGTAGACGAACTACCAGGTAAAGACTGGAAGTATAGTGAGCTGCTACATATAATCACAAAAGAAATGGAAAAAGAGAAGAAAACGGTTTGTTGCAAAGGATAGAGAAAGCCAAAAAGTTGGTGGAACAAAGAAATCCGGGAGGCGATCGAGAAGCGACGTGAGGCATCACGGGAGCACAGACAAGCAAAAACGGAGAAGCGGCCACAGGACGAAGTCAACCAAATATGGGAAATATATTTAGAGCAAAAATCCATTGTGCAGAAATTAGTCGAGGCAAAAATTAAAGGTGAAAGTGAACGCTGGATGACAGAGATTCGCGAAAAGAAGAAGGCCGCGCCAAGGATATTCTGGAGCCACCTAAAAGCGCTGGGTAGGAAGTCTGTCACAATGCAACAACATATGGTAGATGAAGGAGGAAATGAATTGGAAGGGTATGAAGCGCTAGGTTACATCCGAACGATAACAGCCGATTCGTTTAAAAAGGTCGCCCAGGGGATTCCCCCGGTGAGTAAAAGTACGCAAAGGAGTGCAACCGACGAAGATGTAGTACTAGAGAATTTCAATTGGAAGAAAGCCGAAGGAAAAATTCCTAAGCGCACTACACCGGGCTTAGATGGGGTTCCCGTCAGCCTCATTAACGAACTCGGACATAACACTAAAGAAGCACTGCTGAAAGCCGTAGAAAAGTGCTTACAGGAGAGGGAAATACCAGACAGTTGGCGAAAAAGTAGAATGAACTTAATATATTGCTACGTACCAGTGGCATCGTGGTCCACAAGACGAAGAAAAGGACGACAGTAAGATAGACTGGGGCGAGCTGTTCCTATCAGCAGCGCTGCTCGGTGAACCACTTGCAAATACATCTGTTGCTAGTCCTTCGAGTCTCTGTTTATATTCCCCGTAACATATTTGGTGGAGCGGTGCGATCCCCGTCCTCGCCACGGAACTCCGCAGCGGGCGTTCGCTCTCGGCTTTCAACATGGCCTCTCAAGACTCGAATGCACCCACTCCGGTCGTCACGCCTCCTGTCCTGCCTTCCAACCAAGCGGCCGCAACAACTTTCGTGACGCTTCCCGTCTTGAAAGACCCTGGCGTGTTCTCGGGCCTCGAGGGTTCCGACGTCGACCAATGGCTGCGCCTTTACGAACGTGTCAGCGCCAGTTATAGGTGGGACCCCACACTCATGCTCGCGAATGTCATCTTTTACTTGGACGGAACCCCTCGTGTCTGGTTTGACACACACGAGCATGACATTACAAGCTGGGACAGTGTTAGTTGGGAGGCGGCCACGCCGCTCCAGCAGTAAACGAGACAGTCGGACCATGCCAACAGAAAAACAACGCAGGTTTTGGTTTTATTCACACTCGTGAATATATATAGGAAACTAAAGGGGAGAGGGAAGGGGGATAAAGATTGCGGACATGCGCACTTGAGAGCTTGGGCCGCGTCGTTCAGTGGGTTACCGCATTTCTTCCCTCTTAGTAGCCAAAACGCACGACCGGTTTCTTGGCTCGTGTGGAGCGCCGTATTACTTGTGGTTGCGATTCTGGGGTTCTCTGGGAGGTAGCCGGCGCCGTTGTTTCTAGTCGTACCGGCCACGGGGAACCCGTTGTAGAGGGCCTCGACATGTCTTCGGCTGCTGGCGTTTCATCTGTGCTCCGCTTACGAACTTGATCCACGTGGCGGCGGACAAGCCCATCCACAGTCTTTACCTCCAGGAGGCGAGTGCCACGCGTAGCCTCCACTGTGCCTGGGGACCACTTGTCGCCGGCGCCGTAATTTCGCACGTACACGTAGTCTCCCGGTGCGAAATTCCAGCCTGGGTCACTCGTAGCTTTGGCAGGATAGACTCTGGAAGGAAAAGACATCTCCATTCTTGTGCGCAGACGATAGCCTAATAGCCTGTCTGAGGGCGAAAGACCCTCCTGGTGTGGTGCGTTCCGATAATTGCACAATACACGTGCCAGTGATGTGATGAGGCAAGTGCCTCCCATCTTCTTCAAGCCGTCTTTACAGTGCGCACGGCTCTCTCTGCTAGTCCATTACTCTGGGGGTGATAGGGAGGTGTTCGAATATGCGCAATTCCATTGCGCTCCATAAATTACTCGAACTCTCGTGCAGTGAATGGCGTCCCGTTATCGGAAACCACCGTGCGCGGTATACCAAAACGGCTAAATATCGTCCTGAGGGCCTCGACTGTGCTATGCGAGTTGGCCTGTGACACGGGAAGCGCCTCAATCCACTTTGTATGCGCGTCAACGACGATGAGTAACGTTTTCTCCTTTATTGGTCCCGCATAGTCCACATGTAAACGTGACCACCTTTCGTGCGTCTCGGGCCAATTTGCTGGTTCTTTTGCCTGAGGCATCGGCAAAGCTTGCACACAGTTTTGGCATGTCGCCGCAATGCGCTCGATGTCTTGATCTACGCCCGGCCACCAAAATAATGATCTGGCCTTTGCCTTCATGGTGGACACTCCTTGGTGGGCTTCATGCAGTAGCCTTAGCAACTTCCCGCGCGCTGCTGTCGGCACTACCAAGCGATGGCCCCAGTAAAGAAGTTCTTCACTAACAGAGAGCTCATGCCGCTTTTTGTAAAAATCGGCGATTTCTTTAGCTTCCATGTCGAGTTTTTTCGGCCAACCTTCCCGGGTGTACTTGCGTACCTGGAAAAGTACCTCATCCGCGACGGCGAGCGCTTGGAGCTCCTTCCATGGCAAGGCCGGCTGATCCCACTGGTCCAGGGTCAGAACGACTTGAGCTTCTTCCTCCTGGTCCGCTTCTTCCTGTAACGGTTGGGGTAGACGGCTCAGAGCATCAGCATTGCACATGAGTTTACCCGGTCGATGTTGCAACCGATAACGGTAGGCACCAAGTATGAAGGCCCAACGCTGAATGCGCGCAGCGGCCATAGCCGGCGTCTGACGATCCGCTCTTAGGAGACCCAGCAATGGTTGATGGTCGGTTAGAAGCGTGAACTGTCTGCCCAGCAGATAATCTCGAAATCGCGTGACGCCATAAACCAGAGCCAACGCCTCACGTTCAATCTGTGAGTAATTCTTTTCTGCAGCCGTAAGCGTCCTGGATCGAAATCCAAGGGGCTGATACTGTCCTTCAATTCGGTGGAATAGTGCCGCTCCCACACCGTAGGGTGACGCGTCGCACTCCAGAAATAGCTCTCGTGCGGGATCGAAGTGAGTCAGCACAGGCGCGGAACACAAAACGGCTTTTGCTTTTCGAAAGGCATCGTTTTCGCGCTCATCCCAAGACCATTTAGATTTCTTTTCCAGCAGAAGGTATAAGGGACTCAGGAGCGTGGACAGATTAGGCAAGAATTTATTGTAGAAAGTTAGCATGCCCAAAAAAGACCGCAACTCTGTGACATTCCGAGGAGTTGGTGCCAGCTTAAGTGCTTCGATGTTCTTCTCTGACGGGTGCAACCCTGCCGCGTCAATTCTGTGTCCTAGATACGTAACTTGACTCCTCACCTATTCGGCACTTGTCCGAGCGGAGCTTGACACCGTATTCCCTGAACCGCTGCAAGACTGCTTGAAGGTTCGCGGTTGGCTTATCGTTCGCATCTGCTATCAGGACGTCGTCTAAGTACGCTTGGACCCCTGGGAGGCCTTGCAGCACCTGCTCAATTGTTCTTTGAAAAATCGCTGGTGCCGAGGCTATCCCAAACGGTAGTCTATTGTAACAAAAGAGGCCCCTGTGAGTGTTTATAACCGCTAGCTTGCGCGAATCTTCGTCTAGAAGAATTTGGTTGTAGGCATCACGTAGATCTAAGATGCTGAACTGCTGCCCTCCACGAAGCGTAGCGAAAATGTCGTCCACTACGGGTAGCGCATAACTTTCCATTTCACATACTGGGTTTAGCGTAACTTTGAAATCGCCACAGATGCGGACTGTTCCGTCACGTTTCAGCACTGGCACCACCGGGGTTGCCCATTCTGAATAGGAAACTGGCGTAATAATGCCTTCGGCCACGAGTCGATCTAGCTCGGCGGACACTTTGTCTAGCAAAAAAAATGGAATTTTTCTTGCCTTACAGAACCTTGGGGTTGCTCCGTCCTTTATATGAAGCCGCGCTGGTGGTCCCTTGATGGTTCCCAGGCCCTCCGCAAAAAGGTCTGCGTACTGTTGCATCACGGGTGCCGCTGTCCGACTCTCCAGCTTCCCGTCCGATGAGAGTGACGCGATGTGAAGAAGCGGTGCCCCTTGTGTCTCGAGCATCTGTAACAGGTCACGGCCGCAAAGGCTAGGTCCTTCGCAGTCTAACACAACGAGATCGCAGTCAACTGTTGCTGACTTGTAGGAAGCTTGCATTTTGACAACGCCCCGCACTGGTATCTTCCCAAGATAGCATGACAGAGTTAATGCAGCTTTACAAAGCGGTGGCCACTTATGACGATGGGCTTCGTATATCGCCTTAGGCACTACGCAGACAGGTGAACCTGTGTCGATTACCATATTCAGTGGCACTCCGTTCCATGTAACCTGTTTGTGTAGGGGCGGAACCAGGCTTTCATTACCCTTCACTGACCAGATTTGTAGTGCGTTACAGTCGTTATCTTCACTTTCCGCTGAACACTCTGTTATCGAGAAGGTTCTGTTGGTGGTGGCTGTCCATGTGCATACTCGCGCCAAGTGACCTTGTCGCCCGCATTTGTAGCACCTGCGCCGTCGCAATGAGCATTCCCTGGATTGATGTCCCTGTTTGCCACAGCAGCTGCAGTGCTGCGATAAGCTGCTCCGTTCGCTCCTGCTGATTTCGGGTTGTCTGCTATGCTTCACGTTGAACACCCCAACGGTGTCACCTTGCCCGGTCATTTGTTGCGACCCTAACTCTGCGCTTTCGGCTGCTAGAGCAAGTGCTTCCGCTTCTGCCAGCGTCAAGTCCTTTTTGGCTAATAGCTGCTTCTGCAGGTTTTTCGAGCGCACTCCACACACGATGCGGTCCCTCAGCATTCGCTCCAACATCGAAGAGAAGTTGCAGTTATGAGCTAGCTTGCGAATCTCGACGATAAACGCCTGCACGGACTCCCCTTCTTGCTGGTTTCTGTGAAAGAACTTGAAGCTTTCAGATATCTCGTTAGGGGACGGATCATAGTACTCGTTCAACGTTGAAACAACTTCTTCATAGCTCAGCGAGCTTGGTTTTCGCGGTGCGATTCTGCCACAAAGGATTTCAACGGTCCTCGATCCTAACGCTGCCACCAACAAGGCCCTTTTCTTCGCGTCGTCCGTAACTTCGTTTGCTTCGAAATAGGCGTCAATCTTAACGAGATACGCTTCCCACTTATCTGTCTCCTCTGCAAAATCCGGAAGCTTGAGGGCCATGGCTGCGGACGGGCTGATGGGTGTCTTCGTCTCGTTCTCGCAGCTGGCGCCCGGCTTACGCGTATCGGTGGGTATTTTCGTCGCCACTGTTAGTTGGGAGGCGGCCACGCCGCTCCAGCAGTAAACGAGACAGTCGGACCATGCCAACAGAAAAACAACGCAGGTTTTATTCAAGTCGTTCTGACCCTGGACCAGTGGGATCAGCCGGCCCTGCCATGGAAGGAGCTCCAAGCGCTCGCCGTCGCGGATGAGGTACTTTTCCAGGTACGCAAGTACAAGCGGGAAGGTTGGCCGAAAAAACTCGACATGGAAGCTAAAGAAATCGCCGATTTTTACAGACAGCTTCAAGGAAAAGATCCGTGAGCTTTTTGGAAACCCTTTTGGTCGTCGACAAGCCGCAAAGAATGAATTATCTACTCGCGCGCAAACTTCCACTGAGTCCTACATCAGTTATATTCAAAGTGTCCTAGCACTCTGCCGCAGAGCCGACGAAAACATGTCCGAGCCAGAAAAAGTTGCGCACATACTGAAGGGTATAGCCGACGACGCGTTTAACTTGCTGGTATTTAGCAACGTTACGTCTGTTGATGCGATCATTCAAGAATGTCGCCGCCTGGAACAGGCTAAAAGCAGACGCATCTCACATCAGTTCCAGCGCCTTCCGAATACCGCAGCGACGTCATCTTGCCTGGACTCATATCGTCCTCCAGACACTTGCGATAACTTGACACGACTCGTCCGACGTGAACTTGAAGCAGCCGCTCGTGCTACAGTGCCACCACCGCACCCTGACCACTCTCCTTCAATCCCCTTGCCCCTAATTCAAGCAGTCGTGCGACAGGAAATTGCCAGCATGGGTATTTGCTCCATTTCGACGCCTCCCTGTACCGACTTCCAGTAACAATTCACGACTCCACGTCCATTCCCCTCTGGCTCTCCAACAACATTCCGCAATCCGTCCGCATGGCGAACACATGATGACAAGCCCATTTGCTTCTCTTGTCACCGTATTGGGCATGTTTCTCGCCATTGCAGAAGTCGCTGGGGTCCTACTACACAAACTTTCCAGCGTTCTTCCAATGGCCGTCCCGTTTATCGTCATGCGACCAGCCCAGACCACTTTGCCCCTCAGGAACCTGTGAGTGATCCCCGCTACTCCCGCTCACCATCGCCCCAACGTCGCCAGTCTCGTTCTCCCCAGCCCCGCCGACCACTTTCGCCCGCTTTCCCACGACGCTCCTCGACGGAAAACTAAATGTTGCAGCCCCTGGAGGTGGCGCTGCATCAATGGGACTGACCGAAAATCCTCTATTGACCATACAGACGAAACAGATCCTTATCGATGTACAAGTGAACGGTGTGCATGTGACTGCTCTTGTCGACACTGGGGCTCAACTTTCCGTCATGACCACTGATTTTCGCCGAAAGCTCAAGAAAGTCCTCACACCTGCGACGACTAAGTTCATCCGTGTTGCCGACGGGGGAACAGCATCTGTCGTTAGAATGTGTTCCGCTCATGTAAGCATCACTGATCGCCACACAGTTGTTCTCTTCGCCGTCCTTAAAAAATGCCCACATGACGTAATCCTAGGCCTCGACTTCCTGACCGCACATTCTGCCCTCATTGACTGTTCGGCCAGTACACTCCGTCTTCACTTGCCCATAACAGACCCTGCTGCACCACGGCCGAGTCGGCTCTGCACTGCCCGATATGTTCGCCTTCCAGCCCAAACACTGACCTACGTCGAGTTCGTATCAAGACCACCAGTTCCCGACGGCGACTATGTGCTGACACCTATCACCGATGTCCTCATCAGCCGCGGCATTACATTACCGCACACCGTTCTGTCTGTCGCTGGGAACTCCGCGTGCCTTTCAGTTGTCAATTTTAGCTTGACACATCAAGTGCTGCCGCAAGGCATCTCTTTGGCATTGCTGTCCACCTTAGAAGACAACGCAGTGAATGCTTTTACGGTGGCCACTCCTTCCGACACCTCTGCCCAGCACCAATCCAATACTTGCCCCGACAGCGCAATTAAGTCGATGATTGCTTCTGATTTAACACCGCAGCAGACTGACGAGCTCCACCGGGTTCTACTGTCGTACATCGACGTTTTCGATCTCGGCGGCCGTCCATTGGGGCAAGCTACTGGTGTGACGCACCGCATAAACACCGGTGATGCGCCTCCTATCCATAGGCGTCCATATCGCGTGTCGGCGACTGAGCGTCAAATTATCCAAGATAAGGTCGACAAAATTCTCGCCAAGAACATCATTGAGCCATCCAGCAGTCCTTGGGCGTCCCCTGTCGTACTCGTCCGCAAGAAAGACGGCACATGGCGTTTCTGTGTCGATTATCAACACCTGAACAGAATTACAAAAAAAGACGTGTACCCTCTGCCACGAATAGATGACGCCCTCGATTGCCTCTATGGTGCCCGCTATTTTTCCTCCATAGACCTACGTTCCGGGTACTGGCAGATTCAGGTGGATGACATGGATCGTGAGAAAACGGCATTTATCACACCTGATGGCCTATATCAATTCAAGGTCATGCCCTTCGGCCTTTGTAACGCTCCAGCCACCTTTGAACGAATGATGGACTCTCTGCTCAGAGGCTTTAAATGGTCCACCTGTTTGTGCTACTTGGACGATGTCGTTGTTTTCTCACCTACATTTGAGACTCATATAGAGCGCCTGTCAGCCGTCTTAGATATCTTCCGTCGCGCTGGCCTGCAGCTGACCTCGTCCAAGTGTCACTTTGGCCGTCACCAAATTACAGTACTTGGCCATTTAGTAGACGCTAACGGCGTACAACCAGACCCAGCCAAAATTAGCGCAGTCAAAAACTTTCCTGTACCACGATCTGCAAAGGATGTTCGCAGCTTTCTCGGACTATGCTCTCACTTCCGACGCTTTGTGAAAAATTTTGCAGACATAGCGAGACCCCTTACGCAGCTCCTCATACAAGACGTCCCGTTTTCATGGAGCTCAGAAGAGGCCTCTGCGTTCTCCAATCTCATCGCGCTCCTCACTACTCCTCCGATTTTGGCCCACTTTGACCCTGCTGCCCCTACTGAGATCCGTACGGATGCAAGTGGCCATGGCATCGGCGCAGTGCTAGCTCAACGCCAACGTGGTCATGACTGCGTTATTGCATACGCCAGCCGCCTGCTATCAGCCCCTGAACGCAATTATTCCATAACAGAGCGCGAGTGCTTGGCTCCCGTTTGGGCGGTCGCGAAATTCAGGCCATACCTCTACGGACGCCCATTTTCGGTAGTTACCGACCACCACGCGCTCTGCTGGCTGAACTCCCTCAAAGATCCCTCAGGGCGCCTTGGTCGCTGGGCTTTGCGTCTGCAGGAATTTTCTTACTCGGTCGTGTACAAATCTGGTCGCTTGCACCAGGACGCCGATTGCCTCTCCCGATACCCTGACGACGATCCTGATGACAGTGACGCCAACACGGTGCCCTCCATCTTCTCCGTGTCCGCCTTCATTCACATTGGGGAAGAACAGAAACGGGACCCACTGCTGCTTGACATCATCAGCCGCGCGGAATCTTCCCCAAACGACGCCTCCGTCCGTCGCTTTGTACTTCAAGAGGGCGTCCTATACCGCCGCAATTTCCGACCTGACGGGCCTGACCTTCTTCTTGTCGTGCCTAAGCATTTACGGCGCAGTGTCCTCGCTGAACTTCACGATGCGCCCACAGCTGGACACCTTGGCGTATCTCGTACGTATGAGCGCGTACGGCGACGTTTCTTCTGGCCAGGCCTTGCTCGCTCGGTACGCCGATACGTCGCTGCGTGTGAGTTATGTCAACGTCGCAAAACACCGTCGATGCTACCTGCTGGCCATCTTCAACCAGTAGACATACCCACGGAACCGTTTCACCGCGTTGGGTTAGACCTGCTTGGTCCTTTTCCCGCATCAACATTGGGAAACAAGTGGATAGCAGTGGCTACTGATTATGCTACGCGCTACGCTATTACGCGAGCTTTACCAACGAGTTGTGCAACCGACGTTGCTGACTTCCTGTTACGGGACGTTATACTGGTTCACGGTGCCCCAAGACAACTGCTCACCGACCGTGGCCGTTCGTTTCTCTCTCAAGTTATCGCCGACATCCTGCGTTCATGTTCCACGCAGCACAAAGTGACCACTGCTTACCACCCTCAAACCAACGGCCTCGCGGAACGGTTCAATCGCACGCTTACGGACATGCTCGCTATGTATGTGTCGCCGGACCACCTAGACTGGGATATTGCACTACCCTACGCAACTTTCGCGTATAACTCCTCGCGCCACGACACAGCAGGCTTTTCACCTTTCTACCTATTGTACGGAAGAGAGCCGACATTACCACTGGACACCATCATTTCATCCAGTACCTCGTCCACCAGCGATTATGCTCATGACGCTATCGCGCGAGCCGATCATGCCCGTCAGCTCGCTCGCGCTCGCCTGACGGCGTCGCAGAGCAACCAACGACATCGGTACGATGCCTCACATCGAGACGCACATTTCGTTCCCGGTACCCTTGTGCTACTCTGGTCCCCTAATCGTCGAGTGGGCCTATCTGAAAAACTTTTGTCACGTTACACGGGACCTTACCGTATAGTGCGTCAAGTAACACCTGTCACCTATGAGATTGGCCCCATCTGTCCCTCGTCATCTGTCGTTCGGTCCAGTGATGTTGTTCACGTCTCACGGCTCAAGCCCTACAACACGGCTTCGGAAAACGACCTTTAAAGCTCCGGGACGGTGCTTCCGCCGCCGGGGGTCATGCTACGTACCAGTGGCATCGTGGTCCACAAGACGAAGAAAAGGACGACAATAAGATAGACTGGCGCGAGCTGTTCCTATCAGCAGCGCTGCTCGGTGAACCACTTGCAAATACATCTGTTGCTAGTCCTTCGAGTCTTTGTTTATATTCCCCGTAACAATATAAAGGCAGGGGAGAAAAGGATAACATTCGATCGTATAGACCGCTAACCATTACATCGGTGCTATACAGGTTGGCGATGCAGGCAGTAAAATTAAAAATAGAAGCGTGGGTGGAACAACATGATATTTTGGGAGAACTTCAGAATGGATTTCGAATCGACAGGCGGTTAGACGATAATCTGTTTGTTCTTACTCAGTGTATAGAAATATCGAAAATAGAAAACAGGCCCTTATACGCAGCTTATCTAGATATTACCGGGGCGTATGACAACGTTAATCAGGAAATTTTTTGGGATATACTGGAAGAAGTGGGCATAGGTGACGACTGTATACAGCTTTTGAGGGAAATATACCGAGAAAATACAGTTTGTATAGAATGGGAAGGAATAAGTAGCAAGGACAGCGTTGAAATTAGCAAGGGGCTGAGACAGGAATGTCCTTTTTCCCCGCTGTTATTCATGCTGTACATGGTGAGGATGCAAAAAGCGCTAGAAGGTAGCAACATTGGATTTAATTTGTCACACAAACAGGTCGGCACGGTGGTTGAGCAGAAGCTTCCAGGTCTATTTTATGCTGATGATATTGTCTTATTTGCGGACAGTCAAGATGATATACAGCGACTGGCAGATATATGCGGAAGGGAATGTGAGGCTCTAGGTCTAGAATTTAGTGCAACAAAATGTGAATTGATGGTATTCAATGATCACGAAGACCATGCGGTCTTTATACAGGGCCAAAAAATACCGAGGGTGAGCGAGTACAAGTACCTCGGAGTATGGGTAAATGAGGGGCATAGATATATGGAGGTACAAGAGAAAGCATCGGTAGCAAAGGGAAAGAGGAATGCTGCAATTATGAAGCACAGAGCTTTATGGGGGTACAATAGGTACGAGGTGCTTCGAGGGCTGTGGAAGGGTGTGATGGTCCCGGGGCTTACATTTGGGAACTCAGTGGTGTGCATGAAGTCAGAGGTACAATCAGGAATGGATGTAAATCAAAGGACGGTGGGCCGCCTCGCGTTGGGCGCTCACGGGAAGACGACAAATGAGGCTGTAAAGGGTGATATGGGATGGACAGGCTTTGAAGTGCGGGAAGCTCAGAGCAAAATGAGATTCGAAGAGAGGCTGAGGAAAATGAAGAAGAGTAGATGGGCAGAGAACGTTTTCAGGTATTTGTATAGAAAAAGTGTTGACACGCAGTGTAGAAAAAGAACTAGGAGGCTCACCAGTAAATATACGGCTAGCAGTGCGGGCGATATGGCAACAAGGAGCATTAAGCGGAAGGTCAGAGAGGCGGAGAGGACTTATTGGATGGCAGCATTGGAAAAGAAGCCGGCTCTGAGTAACTACCGAAAGGGAAAAAAGGAAATAAGGAGGGAAAGGTTTTATGATAATTCAAGGGGAAGCGCTTTACTGTTTGAAGCAAGGTCGGGCTGCCTCAGAACGCGTAGTTATAAAGCGAGATTCAGTAACGAAGAAGAACAATGTACATGCTGCGGGGGAACTAAGGAAACGATGGAACATGTACTGATTGAATGCGGCGATATTCACCCAGGTATACGTGTGGGCACGAGTCTACATGAAGCCTTGGGTTTTAGGGACAACAATGGAAAGCTGAACATGTCCGCGATAGAAATAAGTAAGAGACGGTTAGAGTATTGGTGGCAGAAAAGTAGAGATAAAGAACAAAAATAAATAATGGGGGAATAATAAGGTCATTCTGCCTTAAGAGGCAGAGAGATAGACCGTGAATTTGTATTTTTTGGTATAATAACATAGATTTAATCAATGTAGATAAGGTATTAGGCCAACATGAAACAAGGAAGCTTTTTTTTCGAGCCTGGTGGCAGACATGTCACCGCCCCGTTACAAAGGGGACGCTCATAGCATCCATCCATCCATCCAATTTCTTTGTCGCACCTGCGGCTTCGGCGGCGCCGTCCACACCCCCACTACACATGCTCGGCTCGTCTCGTGCCGGCAGCAAGCCTCTCCTCTCCCTCCCTCCCTCCCTCCCTCTCTTCTACCCTCTCTCTCCTCCTATCCGTCTCTCCCTCCTCTCCCTCGAACACGGGCTGTGTGTAATAGGCGGCGGAGCGCGCGTTCGGAATTCAGTCAAGGGCGTCTTTACTTGGCTTTCGCTTGACTTGACGCTTTGATTGACTCGAGTAGATGCGATGGAAGCAACAGTACCTTCAATCAGCGTCCCACCACTCGTTGAAGGCAACGTTACCCCACCCTCACCGTCGTCGGCGTCAACAAGAGCAAGTACGCAGAAGACAAGGCTGCGAAGAGACGAGCATACGACGCTGAACTTTAAGCGAGATGCGGACCCGGAGCTTCGGGCGCGCTGGAGCCGTTCAAGTCGTACTTGGTGTGCGCATCGTGTAACAATTAAGCATTCCCAAACCATACCCAATTACGCAACATTCACGCGATACCCCCCCCCCCCACTCTGCTACATTTACTCGAGTTTCCCGCGTGGGAAGATGCAAGCGATTTTTCTTGTTTGCTGACGTCACGTCGCCGTGACGCACGCACACAAGCGTTGACGTTACGCTGGAGTATATCAGAGCATTTACTGTTTCTGCGGGACGGGCATGAAAGCTGCAACATTTGCACGGGCACGAGAGTAGCGGTATCATGAGCCAGTGCCGCATTAACGTTTACTTGGACGCGCTAGAATAAATGAGCCTAATGAGTGCTCGAACGCGCCAGAACATTACTTTCGTTTCCAGGGCTGGCGTCTGCTGGATGCGCTAACCACGGGGACACGAACGCATGGGAAACGGAGGCACATTAGCCCCGCATTTCGCTGCAATTCATGAAAAAAAATGAAAAAGACGCCCACATGCCCTTTGTGTGTCTACTTATTTCTCTCAAGTTTTATTATTCTATTCAAGAAACAAATTACACAAACTACACATGTTGTGTCAAATAATTATCGCAGTGTCACGTGTTACTGTCGGCGACGTCAGAGCACAGTCGTCTACGTAGAGAAGCGACGTCACAGCACTACCATCTACGTAGGGCCATTTTCTCATGTACGTCATCCCCTCATTCTCTGGGCGCGCGCCCGCGAGAGGAAGGGCAAGCAGCGTTCACCTTAAAATTCGACCCATTTCCGCGGCGCGTAGCTTTTCAAATTTTGGCAGACGTGATCGTGAACACCCAGTGTATGCATTGCGCTCGCTAGATCAAAATTGTCAAGCCTGGTGAGGTGCGTTTTAAGGTAGCTAACAGGGAAAGATAAATTTCCGCCGTCTGAAGCATGATTGCGCTAAACATGCATGTGGGATGTCAAGCGCAGGGTCCCCGCATTTTGAACTTTCTCCGCTCAAAACTTGCCAAAATATACATGCGAATGATATACTTCGTTCGTTTTCGTGCTGAGCATTACGCAGTCTCAGCTAAGAATCATGCACAGCGGCCAAAACGCCCCTTATATACCTTAATTAAAATCAACGGTAATAGTTCCGGGACGAAAAATGTCAATGTATTCTACCGATGTGGCCATGTCATTCATAAAGAGTGTGTAGATTGGCATCTGGAAGATGCCGTTCGACACAATAACACTGCTTCATTATTTTCAGAATGTGTCGAACGTCATATTAACACTGCTTCATTATTGTCAGAATGTGTCGAACGGCATCTTCCAGATGCCAATCTACAGACTCTGACAATAATGAAGCAGTGTTTTAGGGGCGAAGCTCCTTAAGGCGGCACCCGTTCGTCCCTCGTAGTCGTCGTGGTCGTAGTAGTGAGTAACAAGTCTTACGCTTTGACCTCCAAGGTGGTGCCGGTGGGAGATTTCTCCTGTGCGTTGTTGAACAATAAAAAATTCGCAGCGTGCGCGTTAACTAAAAGCCGAATTCTTCTGTCTCTCATTCCCCATTAGCAGCCATTGGCATGTTCCAGTAGGAAACGTTAGTAGAAGTAGAAGTGTAAGTGTTAGCTAAAAGCCGACTTCTTCTGTCTCTCATTGCCATTAGCAGCCATTGTTTACCTCCAAGGTAGTGCCTGGTGAGATTTCTCCTGTGCGTGATTAAACAATAAAAATTTTGTTCAAAACGCCGTTGATTGATGAAATAAACCAACGAAAGACGCCAGATGTTTTGTAAAAGCAGAACGAAAGAACGCCAGATGTTTTTCTTAAAGTGTAGTAGTAGTAGTTGCATGTAGCCACCTCGCCCGATCGTCAACGGGCGAGGTGGACCGGCAACGGCGCGAGGACCCTGCCGTACGAGAGTTAAATCACACTAAAAGACATACTTTGCGGGCGATACACTCTAGTGAGCTTTCAACTTTTCGTCTTAATGTACATGATAAAGAAATTATTTCTACGAAAAACGCAAGGCACACCTTGAGCAATATGTTTGGTTTTGGGACGCTAAATGGAACCATGAGGCGATGCGAAGCCGGAGCACTTGCACGATCGCGTTCCGTTGGCTTTCGCTGGGCATGCTACCGACCTCGCGTCGTGGAACGCGCGTCCTGTCTTCCCTCTAGCCTTGCCTTTAATTCGCACAGGGCGAGCGGGGAATGCGGTCGCTCTTGGCGCTCTTTCGCTCGGGAGCGGACTTCTTCCTTGCATTTCACCGATCACAAGTGATAATGAAGGGACCACGTAAACCAACAGTACAATAAAAGTTTGATGTTTAATATATACACGATGTTTCACACTCTTTATATTATGTACTGGGCGCATTTCACGGAAGAGTTTCACGGTTTACAGATGATTCCCTCCGTAGCTTCGCCCCACTCATCATCATTCACCCCGTGGATATGGTGTGATTTTTTTGTCTTCTTCCATATCTCACACAATACAATATATATCCCCCCCCCCATCATTTTTGCTTAAGCAAGTGAACACGAATGTTACAACATCCTTTTAAAGACGATAGTCTTTCTTGGGATACTTAAACGAAGAAATTTTGGTCTCAAAGAGAAGTTTATTTTTCCTATAAGCTCTCAAAAAGAAACGAACTATTTACATGAGTCTTCTCCGACAATAATTCTCCTGGTCACGCGGGGAGCGTTAATAAGCGTTTACATTTTTGCTCGACTGCGCGTGGCCCGCGCCGGGCCGCGAAAACTGAAACATTATACAAAGAACAGTGTGCACCGTAATGACAGATTATGCATTAATACAACGATACAAGGTGCATAAATACAGTCTACATTACTCGTTATACAAAACTAATACATCGTGTATATATAGGAAAATAAAACAAATGAAATTAACAACTCTACATAGAACACACTAGTAACATTTAAAACGGGGTAATCGGTAGGCGTAACTTGCCTTCTTGCAAAAGGAAAAATCTTGTGTGCCAGCGGCGGAGAAATTTCTCTTCGCCGCTGGACTCCAATTGCTCTGATAGGTGCTGCCACAGCATTCCGCGCACTCGCGACACAGCCGGGAAGGCTGCTCGCACCGGTTTACGTCTCGCTTTGGCGAGACAACGTCTTTTCCAGATTGTGAATATGGTGCAGACGACTACCAGTTTGGCGAAGGCGCCCCTGTTTCTTTTGAGCTCCGGGGGAGGACGGATTTTAAAATCCCTTGCAACCAGTCGCCAAACCGGCTTGGCTGCGGGGCACTCAAACAGTGCGTGCGCCAACGTTTCGTCGGCACGGCAGTTAGAGCAGCGAGGCGAAGGCACGATGCCAATCTTGTGTAGCCGTTGGCGTGTTGGGAGGACGTCCCAGTTTTTCCGCCACACGAAGCCGTGCACGGATCTGGGGATTCCTCGACAGTCCTTTGACGCTTTTCTTTTCCAGTTGCGCGACAGCCTCTTTTCATCTGGGGTGATCTGGTGTCGCGCGATTTCTTCAGCAATGCGAGCCGGTGGGACCTCGTCAACGTCGCAATCGGGAGCCTCTTTTTCGAGCATTCGCATCGTGTTTGCGGCAGACTTGTAGAATGACGAGGGTGATTCCGCGAGTGGGGCGAGGGGTCGGTCTGCCTTCAGGAAGGCTGCGTTTGTGCTACACCAATTACGCATTAAGCCTCTCCCCACGTAGTCGCTTGCGTGGTAGAGGGCCCTTGCAGTTTTCAAGGCGAACACTTTACTTGTGGTTAAAACATGGGAGAGGCCGAGGCCTCCCTCGCTCTCTGGAAGTTGTAACAGGGTGCGTCGGACAGGCGCAGGTATGCCTTCCCAGAGGAAGGACCAGATCATTTTCGACAGCTGGGTCGCCGTTTTGGTTGGCATCACGGCTATTCGGCTTGCGTAGTAGCCGAACGCGCAGATGGTAGTCTTTGCTGCCAGGGCCTTTTCTCGTAATGTGAGGTTTTCGAGGCTTAGTCGTGTAATTGCCGCTTGTACGCGCTCCAACACCCGCTGCCAAGTTGTCTCCGCCACTCCGCCGCAGCAAAAGTAAATGGCAAGAACCTTGACGGCGTCGACGCCCTCGAGGTTGCCTAAGGCCCCTCGGGGGAATGCGCCGAACGGTAGGGCCTTGCTCTTTGTCATGTTCAATTCGGCCCCCGAAACCTCAGCATAAGATGCAAACGTTGTCCAAAATGCCTGTGGGCTTGCCGGGTCTCTGACAAACAACGAAACATCGTCCGCGCAGGCGAGGACTTTGACCACGGCCCCGTTAGTGGAAAGCCTCTAATGCTCTCGTTTTTCTCGATGTTAGCCAGCAACGGCTCGAGTGAGAGGATGAAGAGGCTGGGTCCTAGTGGGCATCCTTGACGAATTCCTCGCTCATAGTCGAAGTTAGGTGTTGGGGCACCGTTTACGACGACGTGGCATGTTAAATCGCTGTAGAGCTTAGAGACGAGGTCGACGAAGCTCTCCGGAAGGCCGAATTGGCGTAGCACCTCGAACATATACCTGTGTCTGACGCAATCAAAGGCCTTCGCCTGGTCCAGAGAAACGAAGGCTCCTGGCAGGGATTTCGATGTCATGTATTCGAATGCGTCTCTTGTCACCGTTAAGTTGGCAAACATGGAGCGGCCCGGGACCGCGCAGGACTGACGAGGCGCGACGATGGACGGCAGGAGGAGTTTCAGGCGGTTGTTTAGGGAGTTGACGTAGCTTCGTGTGCAAGCCGTGAGCGACTCCGCCCCCTTAACGATGCGGATTCTGCGTAAGATCTCGTTCATCTTGGCGATTATGCGGCGCTTTCTGGCCCTGCCTTCTTCTTGGAGGATCCTTCTCCACTCCTCTTTCAGTGTCTCCCAGTAAAGCGGGGTCATGTCCGGGGCGTTCGCCACAGACTCCTGTAGCTGCTCTCTGATACGGTTGATGCTGTCGTCGTCTTGCAGCAGCGCCGAGTCAAGACGCCAGCCTTGGCCGTCATTACAGTGTCCGGGGAAACCGGTCAGCGTAGTAGCGAGTGGTAGGTGGTCTGATCTACCTGCAAGGTCGGCCGAGGGGGAAAGGACCTCGCACGCTGCTACCTAGGGGAGGAGAAAGTCGGTTAGATACGTCCGATCTATTCTACTCGCTGAAACCTGAGAGGAGCGTGTCGGGTCAAAGAGATCGCCGTGGACGTAAAGCCAGACGTCAGTCAGGCAAAGGTGGCGCAATATCTTTACGAGTTCTTTGGCCTGGTACGCTGACCTGCCTCGGCCTGGGCTCCTCACGTCCCGCTGCGAGTCGATCACGCAATTGAAATCTCCCAGTAGCACGTGCGAGATGGGCTCTGGGAGGGTCTGATGTAAATCCTGGGAGAAGTTCTTGGTTTTCGTCCTCGTTACCGGGGCGTAAACATTGACGAAGCGGAACCGTTTCCCGTTAACGTAGATGTCGAGCATTAGCATTCTGCCGTTTGCGCCGAAGGTGCTTCTGCCGGAAGCGGCCCGTTACGAAGATGACCCCACGCCGCAGGTCCTCGCAGTTGTCAAAGAAAAGAAAGCGTCCACTTGGAACTCGCGGCGGAACCTTGAGACGTCTAGCGGGGTCCGAAAATTGGTTTCCTGAATAAACAAGACATCGATACCCTGCACCTGGGCAAAGGCGAGGATGTCTCGCTGTTTGGCTCTGTCTCGAAAGCCGCGGACGTTCCATGTGGCGAACTTGGGGAACGACATGGCTTGGTGCCTCGGGACGTGGGGGAAGGGGGGAGGGGGATACCAAAGACTAAGGCGTGGGCGGGGCGACAGGCAGCAGGGAAAGCATGTAGACACTAGCTCGCCTCACGGGTAACGGAGGGGGGGGGAAGCCGCGATGGCAGCCGAGGAGCGGGGGGGGGGCAGGATGAGGCATCCAAAGGGAGGGGGGGCAAGAAAAAGGTGGGGGGGTAGCCAGCCGTGTTACGTAGTCCGTGTCAGTTACGTTTACCGCCAGCACTTGGCGGCGTGTGCCCTTTCCCCGAAGGGGCCGTATCCAGTTTCTGTGACTTCGCGGTGGGAGGGGCGTCACTGTCGCTGCTAAGACCATGCATTTTAGGCCGGCGGTGTTTGTTGTCGAGGCTCGAGGGGTGGCTCGGCTCCGCTCCAGCTGGCCCATCTCCTCCCCTTAACGGAGACCTTGAACGCGAACGGTCGCGTCTAACGGGCCCGGGCTGCGGTGCAGGGGCGTTAGCGGGAGCAGGGGCGGGTGAAGTTGAGCCTGGTGGTTGCTTCTCAGCGGAGGAGCACGGGTCTGGTGGCCCGTGTTCGGTGTCGGGTAACACATAACGGCCGCAGCTCACGACGGGCAACTCGTCCGGGTTGTGGGGGGAGGTGGGCTCGGATAACAGCGGCGGGAAGTTCTCCGCACCGAGTCCCGGGAACGCAGGCTCGTCGGTGACAGGGCTCTGTGCGGTTCCAGGTACTTCTTGTTCCGCACTTTCCGTCTGTGACGGGTCCCACGAGTCGCTCGACGATTCCGGGGAGCCGGATTCCAGCCCGCTCGACTCTCCCTGGTCACCCTCAGAGCTTGTGTTGCTCGTTTCGTCGACAACGTCGGGGGGTACTGCCATGGGTGCGGGGGACGTGGAGGCGCCGCGTGCGTCTCCCCTCTCCCGAGGTTCCTCATGCTCCCAGTGATCCGGGTCGTTCGTTGGCGTGGGGGGGCGTGACCTTGGCCTCAACACTTGGAACCCCGACATCGATGCTGCCCCCGTAGGCAACCGGGAGGTACTAGGCTGACTCGTACTGGTGATGTTTCTGAACTCTGACGGGAAGCCTCGCGCTGCAGCGACGTATAAGCGCTTGCGAAATCACTCGTGCGTGCCATGTCGCCCGCCGCACCGTTTGCATTCCTCGGTGAACCCTTCGGTGTCATGACCGAATACCCCGCATCGCTTGCAATAAGCAGCCGAGCAGACCGTGGCCATGTGCCTCGGTTTGCTGCACCTAGCGCACACGCGGCGCATCCCGCGATATTCACACATGACACGGTGGCCTGCGATGGTCGTGAAGTTGGGAACTGGCTTACACATCTCCATCCTCACAACTCTGACCCCGTTTAATTTATTTTGCCGGTTTGAAACAGTTGCAAAGGAGACACTTTTAACTTTGCCATATTGCCCGAGGGCGTTGACCAGGAAGTCATCTCGCAAATAAGCCGGAAACCGGTAGACGTTAACAAAAGTTACCAGGGGGCCGACGGCCTCGACTGCAACGTGCTCGCGGTGCACTTTGAAGCCCTCCGCTACCATTCACCTCGTAACCTGGTTTGCATTCCTAGTGCACACGAGGAACCTTGAGCCCCCCATGTGTTGCAATACGAGCACGCTGTCGTCGCCAGCCGTCTCCTCAACTGCGTCTATTAGATCGTCTATAGAGACGTCCCCGTCGGGGGCGTTAAACAAAAAACAGTTCTCCCTCACCGGGAGGTTGCTTGGGTTAGCCATGACTGGTGGGCGTTGCCGCGTGTCGCGCTGGCAGGTAGCCGGCGGGACCGGGGGGCGCGGCTGGTGGAACTAGTCACGTGCAGATCACTCTGCACACTCGTACACGAGGCGGCTCAGCTGAGGCAGAGGGCCGCGCAGCAGCAGGTGGCACCAGGGGTCGCGGGAGGGAGCTCCGGGGCAGCAGGTGTGGTCCGGGGTCCTTGCTTCTCCTGGCATGGGGGGGGGGTCTCCGCGCTGGAGGGCCCGAAACCCAGGTGCGGTAGTCGCACGCGCAGGGGGGTGGGCGCGGCCACGGGATCTTCTTGGGCAAAGGTTTGCACCAGGGGGGGGGGTCAACGTCAACGTGACGTGGCCCCGGGATTGATCTGGAGACTTGTAGGAAACAGATGTATGTCTTTCTGTTTGCCGGCACGTCACTCAATTCAACCACTCGGCCAAAGTTGAACCACTTGCCGAAGGGCTAGCCATCTTGAACGGCTGACTAGGTTCATACTTGTGTACATTGTCGATCAAATAGCAAACATTACGCATATCTGAGGCGCAACAACACTAGGTAAGTATTAGGTGTTGTGTTCCTTTAATTTAAAATGCATCCATACGTAATTCTAAAGACCCTAGTTTCTTAAGCTGCGCTGAAAATGCGACTGCGCTGAAACTTGTCTCCCTCCGTGCCCTCTGCACAAGCTCATGTTGTGTTTCGATTTCGGTTCAGTATTGCATTGTACGAATGACAGGGAAGCCGCTCTGGCATTCCTGTTTTACCCAGGAGCAAGGAGATTAAAAAAATTTGCTGGAGTGGCGATTATTGCGCAATAGTGAAGCCGCGCCCACCAAAAGATGGCGGCTGCGCCCGCCATCTTACTAGGGGCACGATAAACCATCGGCGTTTATCGTGCCCCTAGTAAGCGAGCGTTCTCCACGCACGCCAGAGAAGTTTAATATGGCAAGTTTTACGGGTCAGATACTGTTGCAAGTGTGTCTTTGTGTTACTAGTTTTCGTAAGTAAGCCTCAAAGTCATGGCAAATTTTATTGGACATCAGTCGTCAATACTCCTCTCGACGGGTTACTTTTGTCGGCAACAACGATCTTTTATTTTGTAATTAACGTAGCATTTACACTAACAGGTCAAAGCCATTTGACCTCTAAGTAGACGCGACCAAAAAAGAGCATGTTTCCGAGCTCTTTGGTGGGCAAAAGCTGGCTTCACTTTCGCTGGCAAGGCGTTTCGAGAGCTTCCACTCCAGAATTTTTTAGGGGCGAATATAGTGTACTAGGGGCGAAGCTCCTTAAGGCGGCACTCGTTCGTCTCTCGTAGTCGTAGTCGTAGTAGTCGTACTGCGTAACCAGTCTTACGCTTTGACCTCCAAGGTGGTGCCAGTGGGAGATTTTTCCTGTGCGTTGTTGAACAATAAAAAATTCGCAGCGTGCGCGTTAACTAAAAGCCGAATTCTTCTGTCTCTCATTCCCCATTAGCAGCCATTGGCATGTCCCAGTAGGAAACGTTAGTAGAAGTAGAAGTGTAAGTGTTAGCTAAAAGCTGACTCCTTCTGTCTCTCATTCCCATTAGCAGCCATTGTTTACCTCCAAGGTAGTGCCTGGTGATATTTCTCCTGTGCGTGATTAAACAATAAAAATTTTGTTCAAAGCGCCGTTGATTGATGAAATAAACCTACGAGAGACGCCAGATGTTTTGTAAAAGCAAACGAAAGAACGCCAGATGTTTCTAAAGCAAAACGAAAAGACGCCAGCTGCTTAACGAAAGACGCCAGATGTTTTCTAAAGCAATGGTTTTCTAAACAATGAAAATTCACAGCGTACATGTAAAATTAAAGTGAGCTGCAAGTCGTCATAACTCATCGAACCTTAGTATAAACGCGCCCGATCTCACGTCGGTGATGATGTACTGGGCAGAATTCACGGAAGATTCACGGTTTACCGATGAACCTCCGCAGCTTCGCCCACTCATCATCATTCACTCCGTGGATATGCTGTGATTTTTTAGGGGCGAAGCTCCTTAAGGCGGCACCCGTTCGTCCCTCGTCGTGCTCGTAGTAGTGAGTAACAAGTCTTACCCTTTGACCTCCAAGGTGGTGCCGGTGGGAGATTTCTCCTGTGCGTTGTTGAACAATAAAAAATTCGCAGCGTGCGCGTTAACTAAAAGCCGAATTCTTCTGTCTCTGTAGAAGTGTAAGTGTTAGCTAAAAGCCGACTTCTTCTGTCTCTCATTCCCATTAGCAGCCATTGTTTACCTCCAAGGTAGTGCCTGGTGAGATTTCTCCTGTGCGTGATTAAACAATAAAAATTTTGTTCAAAACGCCGTTGATTGATGAAATAAACCAACGAAAGACGCCAGATGTTTTGTAAAAACAAAACGAAAGAACGCCAGATGTTTCTAAAGCAAAACGAAAAAGACGCCAGCTGCTTAACGAAAGACGCAAGGTGTTTTCTAAAGCAATGGTTTTCTAAACAATGAAAATTCACAGCGTACATGTAAAATTAAAGTGAGCTGCAAGTCGTCATAACTCATCGAACCTTTAGTATAAACGCGCCCGATCTCACGTCGGTGATGATGTACTGGGCAGAATTCACGGAAGATTCACGGTTTACCGATGAACCTCCGCAGCTTCGCCCACTCATCATCATTCACTCCGTGGATATGCTGTGATTTTTTTTTTAAACCTCCTTGCCCAGGCAACGTGTAAATAAGAGTTTGTGGAGAGTACTCGTTGAGTGCGGACGTTTCTTCTCCTTCGGCGCATCGCGCCAAACAGCATGTTCGGGCTGGCCGGCGTCCCCACCGGTCGCGTTGGTCACCGCCGGTCTTCGCCTGCTGGTTCGCCGGGACTACCAGCCCGCAACTCATGTTTCCCGACGTATTGCCAGATGGCGTCCATATGTCACGCAGCGCCTCTTCTATCGTCTTTAGAAGACATTTGCAGCGAAGCACGCAGATACGCGGCGAATTTTTTCGCATGCTTTGTAGTGACAGCTGCATCCAGCTCTTCCTAAGTAAAGTACATGGTGAGCTGAATTGTTCGCCTTTGTTAAGGCCTTAGATGCCTCATCAAATGCGAAAAGTGATCGCCAGCGTCGGCGGCGTCAACACGAGTTATGCAAAAACAAGGTTGATCTCTCCTTCATATCAACCGGAATAACACGAAAGTAAAACGCGTCCTTACAGTAGTTGTATGTTTGCTATACATTTTTATAAGAGTTTGCGCAATGCCTATATATGCCTGGCAGCTATAGCACCGTTTAACGTAGACGTAACCACTTTGATGCTTGGTGGTATATCTCCATCCTGACAAATAACGTCCATGCAAAATGATTAAACAAACCCTTGTGATAGCTGTAGTAGTTAACGGGGAAAACGTAATGAGATAACGAGGTGTGATAGCCAGAAGAGCGTCGCATGTTGGACGCAGAACTTGGTCGCCATCCCGCGGCATGTTGAAGTGTGATTGAGCACCACGGCAGGACTAGAGGGAAACGCAAAGCGCGTCGCGCTGCCCCTGTATGCCAGCCGCGATTTTTGTCGGGGCAGGGCGTAAGCGGGAAACGCCGTGCTACAGCCAGGCGAGGCAGGCGCGCGTCGCAGAGGTATTTTTGAATTGGATGAGCGTGATGCCATGAGCGAGGCCGACGCTTATACGACGCTTGGGCTAAGATCGCCACCTCGCGGTGTATGCAGTGTGTACAGTGTGCAATACAGTGTGTACATCGTACACACTGCATTGCACTTCGATTGAAAACGCGCTGAAGGAGACGGACGTGTAGCAACAAGCGTTGCAGGTGCTAATCGCGGAGGCCACAGTATTGATGAATTACTTTACCACTTCCAGAGGGCAATTCCACCCCGCCGACCTAGATCACTGTGAGAGCAGAGTGTGAGATATAAAAGGCGCGTTTGTAAAGCATCTGTAGCCGGTGACAAGCTAAGAATAAAAAGTAAACTGTACCGCTGTCCATTTGTATTATGCACGTCCAACTACGGCCGGTCTTTACCATGACGTAACGATTAAGACGAACCAATGAAAAATGCAACATGGCGCCGTTTGCGACGAGAGGCGAGGTACCGTTGCACCGAGACTGAGATCCGTCAATTCGAATTTCCTGCGGTGTTTGTTTCTTCCAGAAGAAGACAATTACTACTGTTATCCGCACGTACCCAGCATCATCCTCGCCGGTTGTCATCCGACGCAGTAGAAGCTTGTGACTGTGCCGCGTTTGAAGTGCACCGAAGTGGCAGCAGTTCGGAGTACAACGCTTTATCGCGTTCCGTCGTTTCGGCAGCGTCAAGTTGCAACACGGCGTGTGTTCCCTCCATCGCTCGGATACACCAAGCATATCGCCTGAGGGTCACCACATCGGCGATTGTCGTCGCGTTCATTCGCGTGCAGTGAGGTGAAAGTGATGTCGGAATGTGCGCGTCTGTGTACGATTTACCGCCTGCAAAAGCCATGGCATTAGCGTTGCCACGAGTGCGTGTGTGCGCTACTTGGTGCTCGCAACGTGGGAATCTTGGTAATCTATAGTGATATGCGTCGTGCTGTGTGCCTATATAAGTGACGTATGTGCGGACAAAGCGTGATAGAAAGAAAGCGACCAACACAGCCCGTTAGCCCAACACAGTGCGAAAGTAAACAAACCAGGTGTGGAGAATATGCAGTGGTGTGTGCATTATAAGAACATAATTGTCATCCGGTGCGTGTGTCGTTATGTGACGTGTGCCTATCCGCCTCGTGCGTCGGTATGGTGGCGCCACCGCTCGGCTAAGGCGGTTGTGCCCTCTCCCAACCCCCATAGGATCCCATGCATTTTGAATCAAGTTTGCGATTTCGTTGCGCAAAAACAAACTAGCGCCATCTCTCGACAATACGCCACACCGATGACGCAACACGTCCTCTTGCTTCCACCGACTGGCCATGCTCCAAGCTAACTCCTCTCTCCACTTTCTTTTATTTCTTTCGGTGGCCGTGAGAGCGCGCACTGTGCACTGTGCTGTAGTGGCTGTAGCGCATCCGACAAGACCGGCTGGGCTCGTCGCTTTCGTCGCGTCTTCCTTAAACGTTGCAACGTTAATATTGTGTTAAGGCGGTGGCCACACGTCGGACGATGAGCCCTGATTTCGTTGAGCTGCCATCTCATCAACGGCAATGTTTCAGACGCCTCAGTTGTGCACTTTTGTCCGTTGGTTGCGGGACAAGATGGCCTCCTGCAAGACCGCGTTTTTCCAAGTCAGCTGTGTGCGTAGTTCTCGGCGTCGTAGAAGTTTGATGACGCGAGGACGTCAACTGGTGCTACATCGTGGGAACCGCTGAAGTGACTGCAAGCTTGACGACATTGTGCCAGAATATTCTAGCGTACTGTACGCGCACGATTGTGCTACACTTAAAATACCGCGCTTGGCCTCGAGCGTCAACCTGGTACGCCTGTGTGCAACAAGCGTCTTGTTATCGTTGTTGCGTCGGTTAATATTGAATTGCAATTGGAATACCGTTTTTGCAAAGGTAAGTGAAGCTGTAAGTAGTTGTTCTGCTATATGCTCGCTACTCCACGAACATTACTTCTAGAATCGCATTTTATTTTGAGCTGCACGTACCAAAGGAGAATCTAGCATACGAGATACATTGCACGCGTGCGCATTTCCTATATAAATCTGAGTAATGCCACGCATGCGCATTTCCTATATAAGTCTGAGTAATGCCATGCTCAATTTAAAGCGCATGTGTTAGAGGATTGTGGCTTCAATGGTGAAAGTGATTAGATATTCAGAAATATGTGATTGCAATGCAGTTAGAACTTCCTCATATGTTAATACGGTCTGTGAACAAAAAAAAACGCTGTGTGAATGTTTGTTGGTCATTTGCTACAGTACTTTCACGCATTATTATGCAGCTGTGTGACGGCTGTTAAAACGTTCAGCAAGTTAGATTTTGGTTTTCTTGGCCTAGTTGAGTGCTACGAGTGTTGGGCGAAGATAAAATCGCGTGTCTTTTGTGCGTTTCTTAAGCAGGCATACAGCCGTAATAGTTATTGTTGTACTGTTTGGGGTGTTCAATAAAACAAGAATGCTGTTTTGTACTGCAACAATTTTTATTTCATCTGTGTTAACAGATCACGCAAACAACTTGGACACATGCACGTAAGAAACGTACGCAGTGCATCGCGCGCACGCATAAAAAAACGGGCCTGTCATTTTAAAACAAATAATATAGAACAATGGACGTAACAGACGGCATGGTTGTCTAGTGGAGCAGCGTCGGCAGTACAAATATCAAACCAGAATGAAACATGAATAGAAAAACGGAGAGTAACAGGCGCTTTACCCACGGCTTCTATGAGCCGCGCATATCCACCTATCGCCACCGTCCGCCGTTGGTGGCGCCACCAGTACCACTGAAAGCAGCAGCGCACGAGGCGGATTGGCGCAGTTGCGTCGTCTTAACGGAATTCAGTTCCACCAGCTCCGAATGATGTGCTAGCTTGAAGTGCCAGTCGCGTAAGTATCGCGCTCGATGCGCGAACGCCTTGCAATGAGAAACGCCGTGCGAGTTAGTCGTTGTCTAACCGTGACATGGTGCGCTCGCTGTGACGCGTCGATTGCATGGATTGTGATCCTAACTGAAGTGACGCCGCTAAAACTATTATTGAGTTTTAAAAAACGCTTTTGTTTTTAATGGCGTTGCATCATACTTCACGATATCATATTTGGAATTCTTATTTTTGTCTAACGTGCGTTTTTTACCATATCGTGTGTATTGTGTGCATGTATTACGAAATGATAATATGTTTATATTAAACTCACCCCCTCACTATGCTTCACGAACAAATGAGGAGGGGGAAGCCGGAGAGGTGGGGCTTGACAATGCACGAAAGGAATGTAGGCCTACTTTCTGATTGTGTCCACCGAGATTATTTATATAGACGTCTATATGCTTTCCTTTTTTTTTATTCGAGGATGCACGTGTTTTTTTCTATGTCCGTGTGGTCCTTTGGCTGCTGATTTTTCCTTTTCTACATTTTTATTATTTATTTTTTTTTCGCTCTACCGGCATGGAGGACAGTGCTATAAAAGCGAATGGAAGCCTCGTAAATTTTCCCTTGATAAAGCTCGGTCTCCGATCGAAACGTTGACAAATAAACTGTCATTTGAGAAGCGTGTATCCTTTTCCTATTTGACTTACGGCAACCGATGACAGCCTCTTCACAATCTACGGAAATATATATATATATATATACCTTCACACAGACACACATATTTAGAAGGTAGGGGTCTTTTTTTTCTAGCAAAAGAAGGCCCCCCTGCTTTAATGCCCACGGGGGCGACGCAAGTATGTAATAAATAAATAATTAATTAATTAGAAACTTTAGCGTTTAAGGGCTTAAGGAGTAAAGGCAGGACCAGTGCAAGTTGTCGAAGCGAGAAACAATCCCACGTAAAATTTTAGTCAATGCCAATTTAGCCGGGTACATCTCCTTGGCGTGAATGCAACGGCAACGCATGCAATGGCCCCAACAGTTAAACGCCGTGTGTGCTACACACTTTTATTTCGTTGGAACGACGTCAAATGAAGCCTTGACGTTTTCCTCAAACAGGATGACAGGCACGGCGATAAGAGACGCAAATGAGGTATTTGCAGCAACACAAGAGTCGAAATTCACAAAGGCAATCTCAGACCATTTCGTCATACTTCGCTTTGTGTCACAGTTGCCATGGTTACAGCAGACAGTGAAGAAAACTGGCCTCGAGAGTTTCGCAAAAGAATTACAAAGGACGTTATTAAATGTGGTTAATGTCCCTATTTTCTTCTGTGAAACCGTAAAATAACGAATCCTTTTTTTAAGTTTTATGTTAAATTTGGCATTATTTGTTTTATTACCACAAAAGGTACTGCTCAGAAACATCCCCTTTGAGATGTACATTACTATAGACTCCGAGCTGAACGCGGCGGGGGGTGTGATTTAAACAACACATATATTATTATGCTTACACTGAACTCCGTGCCTTCACAATTTATTTAACTAGCTTTGCTTTCTTCATTTCAATATCATTGCAGTATTGCAAAATAAGGTTTATATGCGTGAAAATTATTGCCATTGTTTAGGAACTACTTCGTTTGTAGCGCGGAGGCATGCAAAATATGAGCAATGCGGCCTCGTGGGCGGAGCTTATATTTATTCTTAGGCTGTCACCGACTATAGAATCTGTGACAGTGGCGCAGTGGATAGCGGGCCCGGCATCTGTTCTAGCGGACCCTGCGGTCGCGGGTTTGATGCCCGTTGACGGAACCTTTTTTTTTCCATGTGATCGTGTACATGTTTCCAACGTCATTTCCGTGACGGAAATATGTCACTGAAGTCTTGGTGGACCCCAACATAAAACACTTTCGATTTAAATATCCTCATTTGATGACGTCACCTTTTGACGTCATCAAAGTGGAGAGTGGTTGGGGGAGTGGAGGTGTGCAGAGAGTGTTTGCGCATGCGCAGTAATGGTAGTGACGCCGCACACCACCGGTTTGCACTCCGCCATAAGGTGCTTCGCATCTAAAAAAGATGACGGCGTTCGCCTACATGCAGCCTTAGGTGAAAGCACAAGGAACCGTGCTACTTTAATAGAGGAGCTTTTTAAGGTTGAAGTTGAGCCGGTAGTCGTTTAAAGCAGGGTGTCGGAACGAAACGTTTTTTGTTTCGGTTTTAGTTTCGTTCCACCGCAAAAAGTTCCGTTCCGTTTCTGCTCCGGAACGAAAAAAAATGTTCCGTAACGGTTCGTAACGGTTTGTTTGTATGCAAAAAGTTGAAGTTCAGGAAATCATAAAACAGATTAGATTTATGATGTAGTTACTTGCCCTCCTATTATGAAAGTGGGACAAGGGTAAAACACGTTCTTCAGAGAAGCGCACGTAACTGTACCACGAATGCCTACCAACTAGCAGAAGCCAGTATTAATTTCAAACTCATAGTATTTATTTTCTCAAAACACAAATACGAATTTTTTTAGTGGGCTCATTGTTTTTTGTGAAGGGAGTGAGCACGATCTCAGATGCAGCGCGTCATTGAGTGTACTCTCTGATGTGCGAGACCGCTGTTCTGCTAAAAAGATCGCCAGGCCTGCGCGGAACACGCCACACTGTCACAGCGAAAGCTGGAAGAGCGCGCTTTGTAGAGCCCGTTGTAGAGTTCCTTGGGGCAACTAATACAAGTTCACGTGGAAGGTACCCACTACGTCATAAATCATCGCAATTTTTCTGAAGTAGCGAAGTTCCCACTATGCCATTTTTCGTCATTCCTCGGAGAATCGTGGTACCCGCTACACATGTGTAGGTCATTCGTCATTATGTGCAGATTGTGCTGCGGCTGATGATGATGAAGATTTATGGTGGAGCTCTTTGCAGTGGGTGGGAAGCAATGCTACGGAATGGGCACCTCCATTCCATTCCAATGCCATTCCGGGGAATTAGAACTTGCCGCAATTCCATTCCTTTCAATTCCTCGGAATGAAAAAACTTAGCCTATTCCCACTCTAGGAATGGCCGGGCAGTTCAATTCCATTCCTGTAATTCTTCAACGTAGGAAAGGCATTTGATAGTTTATCGAGTTAAGAATGGACGCCGCATAAAGCTGGTGTCATCAGATGCATTAGGAACTGCAAAAGTACGCAAAACACGTTACCAAGGTCGACGGATAGCAGCTTGGCGACATATCCCCTCATGCAGTACAACCACCTTGTTCTCCCGCTACCTATAGTATTCACATCGTCAGCATGTTTGAACAAATGGTGGTGTTTAATATTGTTTAAGCTTAAATGTGTTAGCGCTGAAATGACGACATAGCGTATTCTTATACAAAAGTAGTATTCAAGAAGACTAAGTAGTTTTGCCACGCATCTGGAGCGGTCGTGAATATGGAGAAATTTAAGATTTTGGTAATGGGAAACAAAACCCTCTAGATCTGCTGGTATTAGTTGGAACAGTGCACCGCTAGGACAACTTGTGCCTTTGCATCGAATACGGAACACTGGGCCGCACTGCTCTACAGCACTCACGCATGTCAAGCGCACCTCGCAAGCATGGGTGGGGTGAGGAGAACTTTCTGTGTTCGCCTGTGCACAGGTATGCAGTGTCTTCCTTGTCGCAGAAGGTTATTTACATGTGTCAGGTACTAAACTGCTCGTGAGATAAAGATCAGGCTGTTCATAGAGTATTCGCCACTTCCGTGTGGGGGTATCAATGGACACCAACGCGCAGGGGCAATTTGTTTCTCCCTTCAGTATCTGCTGGGATAATCCGTTTGTTTGTACACTAATGATGCCTCGGTTTGTAGTAGGCGCGTTGCTTATAAATGTACCGTGCTTGTAATCAGGCAAGCCATTTTCAAAGTGCTGCTTTATCGTTAATTTCGAGGCTCTGACTTCCTAATGTTTGAAAACGTGCTCTATTTTCGGAAAAAGACGTAATTCCACTCCGATTCTATTTCGTGCAGAAGGTGCTTAATAACATTCCCATTCCACTCCTCCAAGCGTTGTCTTCATTCCATTCCGGGGTCGCGAAAGTGTGGAATTCTGGTGGGGCAACTCCGCGACACTGGTGGGAAGCATTAAACCACACACTCTTTGTGCTATTAGCATTGTGTGATGACTCGTTGTTATTTTACTCTTCTGCCACGCTATATTACATAGGTTAACATGATTCCTTGCCCTAAATGACGCCAGTATACAGTATTTTTGCGAAGGAGTTACAAGCACCAGCGTGGCACTGGTGGAAGACCCGACTGGCACGCAGAGAGGCGGGTTAAAATCCCATCCGATCCCAAAAAAATTCTTTCTCATTTAATGTTTTCTTATATCACGTGATAGCGGACACGGACACCGGCAGCGACGGGAAACTATGGCACCAAAATCAGCTGTTGTGATCTCATAACAGCTTTCGCTGTAACAAACTTCAGCGCCGACAATGCCCTGTCCACTTTGGCCTGCGTGACAGGCAACAGGCGCGCAAAAGTCCACTTGTGTTAATATAAACATCTCTGGTTGCCACTGTTTTCGCTTTTCGCACAATTTCAACATATCTTTGCTTTGGAATACCTGCCTGAGATATGCTCACATTGCATGAGCTCAGTTCCGGATTGCCAAGTTTTCTCGTGAACCGAAAAACGATTGAAAAAATTTCGGTTTCACTCCGGAACGAAATAATAGATAAAGTTTCGGTTACGTTTTCGTTCCGGTCAAAAAAATCGTTTTTTTTTTCGTTTTTCGTTTCCAGTTTTTGTTCCGTTGCGACACCCTGATTTAACGACACAAAGTTGTGCTCCACTGGAAGCGGCTACGTGCCAAGCAACTCCTAGCATATCATAGCCATACATACTATAGTACACCCAGGGGGTGAAAAAGAGAAGCAAGGGTGAGGAGTTATGTGTATGTGAAGCGCAAGCAAAGGAGGAGGGGAGAGGGTGAAGCATGACATAACCCTGTACAGTATAGTTTGGCAAGGGAAAGGGAAGTGAGTGCGAGTAGGATTGATGTTAGGGTGAGGGGGGAAGGAAAGGAGGAGGCGACAGAGCGGGTAATTGCCAAATAACTTCAGCTGAGCATAGCCAAACATAGTACAGCATAGCAAGGGGGTGAGAAAGGGAAGGGAGGATGAGTAGGAAGGAGAGGGTGAATGGCATAGCCTTGTGTACTACATATCAGCAGGAGAGCGCGAAATGGAAGTGAGGGTTATGAGGACTCCTGTAAGGGTAAGGGGGAGGGAACAGAGAAGGAAGCAGAGAAGGTGAGATAACAGGTACATGCCAAGCATCTTCTAACATGGCAAAGTCATGCGTAGTATTGTATAGCAAGGGGGTGAGAAAGGGAAGTGCGGACGAAGAGGAGGGGTGTGAAGTTTAGGAGGAAGCAAATAATGAGGGAAGAGGGTAAGGCATGAGAGCCTTGTAGGCATAGTATAGCCACATGCATAGCCTAGCAATGCATTGTATTGTATGCAAGGAGGTGGGAAAGGGAAGCGAGGATGAAGAGGAGTAATGTAATCGTGAGGAAGAAACAAATAAATAGGGGAGAGCGTAAAGCATTACGTAGCTTTGAAGTTTATCAAGTGATTGGGAAAGGAAAGTGAGAGTGAGGAGGACCAATCCAAGGATTAGGAGGAGATAAATGAGGATGAAAAGGAGGAGCTGAGTAAGCGCGTGTGTGCCACGCAGTTCCTTGCATGCATAGCCATAGTATTGTCACGGGGTCGTGACGTTGACGAAGGCAGCAGTCGGCGTGTCCAAGATGAAACTCTTTATTTGGCCGAACTTGCGGCCGGGAAACGGAAATGCAAAGTACAGAAATACCCAGTGACACCCAGAAATACCCAGAAAGACCCAGTGATAGCGGCCACGAACAGAGCGTCGGCCGTCGATAAAATTGAACCGCGGCAAGGCGTGTCGGCATTTATACATGCGGCATCGAACATTCGAGCCTTATCATTGGTGCCGCGTTAGTTCGGGAATGAACTGGTCTGTCCGCGTTGGCACGCTCACGCTCAAGCGTAACACATGATCCTAAAATAATCTCGAATGTTCTCAGACATTATGGCGCGGTTCGCGCAAGTCAACAGTCACACGGGCCGGTAACATAAAACATTCAAAAAAGGAGCGTGTATGGCATTGCCCCCCATCTCAAACGGCAACGTCCCGCGCTTGTAACAGAAATCCAAGGAGAAAAAAGTGCGTACGCATAGGCAGCACGATAAGGCAAGGAAGTACAATAAAGTACAATAAGCAATAAGTACAAGAAAAAAGTACGATATTAACCCTTTCAGTCCAGATTTAATTGTTTTCGGTGTAAGCAACTGTCTGTTACATTTCGCGATGCACATGATCGTGGTATCCCGAAAAGATGAAAAAAATTGTGCTCGCACTTTTCAATCAAGAGTAATTAATGACCGTATTACTAATTTGTGATATAATTATTATTTCATAATATTTCAATGACTTTTTTTAAATTTCTTACTTAAAATATTATTTCGATGGGATAGCATAATACGCAACAGCATTAAATTCAAATTTTCGACACAAAACTAAGACAAATGCCCTACCTCTGCACGATGAAGAAAGAAGCTTCCTCAGCAAAATGCGCGAACAGCGCGACCGCTTCTGTAATTTCTTCATTCACACGTGACCTCGCTTTGTTGGGGATACCAGGTTGGCACCATATGTAGAGCAGATGCTAAATATGAGCTCTTGAGGAAGAGCAAACCTTTATGTTTACCAGGTGCTTCCTGATTGCTGTGCAAAATTTATTATTACAATTGGAATCACTGGGCCTGAAAGGGTTAAAGGAACAAGAATCCTAACGCGCATACAACGGCTTAAGGCGCACGACATGGACGACTTCACGTCGTGCATGGCGCTATTGAGAGTTCGTAATGCCGTCCGAGATAGCCCCGCCACGGTGGCCTAGTCGCTATGGCACTCGGCTGCTTATCCGAAGGTCGCGGGATCAAATCCCGGCCGTGGCGGCTGCATTTTTAATGGAGGTGAAAATGTTTGAGGCCCGTGTACTGAGATTTAGGTGCACATTAAAGAACCCCAGGCGGTCAATTTTTCGCAGCCCTCAACTACGTCATCTCTCATGATCATATCGTGATTTTGGGGCGTTAAACACGAGATAATAATATTATCAGGGATGAACTCGTAGTCTAGAATGCCGAGATGTCGAAGCACATTGTATGGCCCGAAGTATCGCCGAAGAAGCTTCTGTTAGGTCCCTGTAGGCGTATCGGCGTCCTCACCCACACGCGGTCACCGGCTTCGTATTCCGTGTGACGTCATCGAAGATCATAGTGACGGCTGTCGACCCTCTGCTGCTTCTTGGTGCACCGGCGGGCGAGTTGTCGGGCTTCTTCGGCGCGTTGCAAATCAGCGGCAACGTTGATATTGTCTTCGTTGGTGACATATGGCAGGATTGCCTCGAGCGTCGTAGGCCTTCCGTAGGCCAACTTGTATGGCGTCGTCTGCGTTGTTTCTGGTACGGCTGCGCTGTATGCGAACGTCACGTACGGAATGATGCAATCCCACGTCTTGTGCTCGACGTGGACGTACGTGGCCAGCACGTCAGCGATTGTCTTATTTAGACGCTTCGTGAGCCCATAGGTCCGTGGGTGGTAGGCGGTGGTCTCGCGGCGACTTGTTTCGCTGTATCCCAAGATCCCCTGAGCTAGGTCAGCTTGACTGCTTGAAGTATGGTTTCAAGGCGCCGGAGGTGTTCGTCGATGTCTGAGGTAAACAGAACGACGTGGGTCAAGTACACGAGGCACGTCTGCCACTTCAAGCCAGCCAGCACTGCATCCATAACGCATTGGAAAGTCGCAGGTGCCGAGCAAAGACCAAAGGGCATGACCCTGAACTAGAAGAAAGCGCCTTGTGTTATAAATACCGTCTTTTCTCGATCTCTATCGTCGACTTCAATTGCCAGTAGCCGGTATTGAAGTCCATCGACGAAACGTACTTCGCATTCTGGAGTCGTTCAAGGGCGTCGTCTATCCGTAGAAGAGCGCACACGTCCTTTTTCGCGATTTCGACGATAATCGACGCACCAAACGTAGGATCCCATCTTTCTTTCTCACTAACAGTACGGGAGAGGCCCACGAACTCTTGAACGGCTGGATGATATCGTCGCGCAGTTTCCTTGTATTCCTTTAGAAGGTATCAGAGCTGTTGCTGTTTGCGAGCGCGAAGGCTTGGGTTTACGTCGAGGGATGGCTCAGGCATTCGGGTCATCGTTTTAGCTTCGTCAGAATCTCAAAAGACAAACGCATCGCTGGCGGCCAAGGTTTCTTCGATGTACGCAATCGCCGTGCCCCTGCTCAGGTGTCTGTATTCTTGGCTGAAGTTCGATAGCAGCACGCTTCTTTTTCCTTTATGCAACCGTGCAATGCATCTTGCGACGCAAATTTCACGGTGTACCAGCACACGCTGATCGCTCTCGATTACACCTTCGATGGCTTCAACCTTTACGGTGCCGACAAAAATTATGACGCTGGATTTAGGTGGACTGGCGTCTATATCCTCGAGCAGGTTCAGGGCACGTTGACATGTATTCGTATCCGGTGGTGTCGCTTTGTCCAACGACAGAGTTATCGACTTCGTTCTTAAGTCGATGACGGCGCTGCGATAGTTTAAGAAGTCCATGCCAAGTATTGCATCCCTTGAGGAATGTCGCAAGATTACGAAGCTCGCAGGATAAGTGTGAATATTAGATGGCCTCCAGTGGTCCGCATATCGGGGCCTTCGGGAGTAGTCCTAACTTTGTTCAACTTCGTGGCAAATGGCCCAATGATGACGGAATAGTCGGCCCCAGTGTCGACGAGACCGGTGACGTTTTGGCCGTCGATGAGGACGTCGAGATCGCTAGTTCGTCACCTTGCGTTGCGGTTATGTCACGGCGTTGGATCACGCCTACGTCGGTTTGTCCAGCTCCTTCGACGTAGCGTCATCAGGTCTTTTTCGGGCCGCAAAGTTTCTTCATCAGGGCTTCGTTCGGCTTGCGGCGTGTTCTTTAGATTTCGTCGCGGCGTCGTCGGCGGCGGCGGAGGATCCGGTATTTCATCGTCGTACAGCAATCTCAGCTCCATCGGTTGCTGCCCTTAGTTTTCTGGATGCGGGCTAGGTGACCGGCCCCGGGTTGGGCCAGTGTATGGTCGGCGTCGGAGAGAGACGTAGCGGCCTGGCGACGGTGATGGGGAAGGCCCTCGCAGTGTCCACTGCGGTCCTGCGAGGTAGTCGGTGATGTCGTGTGGCCATTCAGTCAACTGTGGACACGGCGCGTTTACGGCGAAACCACGTAACTCCATCTGTCTGTACTGGCATCGGCGTGAGATGCGACCGGCTTTCCCGCAGTGGTAGTAGAGCGGGCGGTTTTCAGACGCACGCCAAACGCCGGTTTTCCTTGGAGCGCTGGCCGACAGAACGACGGTTTGCCGTCGGTGGTGGTGGCGCCGACGGCGACGTCTGGCGACGGAACTGCGGCGACGTGGTTTCTTGACGTTGCCGCGGAGGGGGAACGGGACAGCGGGCAGTAGCAGCGTAGCTCATGGCTTGTGGCTGCGGTGGCGCTGGCTGAAGAATACTTAGTGATTGTTGAATTTCCTCTCGTGCGACATCCGTAATCGACGACACTTCACGCTACCAAGGTGTGAGCTTTCGCAGCTCCGCTCGCACGATGGCTCGGATCATTTTGCGCAACTCGTTGAAATCGAGGTCATGAACAGCCGCGCTGTCTTGAATTGGACGGCGATTGTACTGTCCAGTGTGCATTTCGATGCTCCATCGTCGTTGCCTCTGACAGGAATCCGTGGACGGTCTTGGGTTGTTGCCGTATCAGCCCGGCGAAGAGCTCCTGCTTGACTCCTCGCATAAGAAAGCGCACTTTCTTGTCTTTGGGCATGACAGTATCTGCATGACGCAACAGCTTTCTCATCTCTTCCGTGAAGAGCGCCACGTTTTCGTTTGGAATCTGGAAGCGGGTCTCGAGCAGAGCCTCAGCTCTCTCTTTGCGGACGACGCTCGTGAATGTGGCGAGGAACCTGGTGCGAAAAATGTCCCGCGTTGGCAGGGTTCGCTCTTGCTTCTCGAACCAGGTCTGAGTGGCGTCTTCCAAGGCAAAGTGCACATGTCCTAGCTTGTCTTCGCTGGTCCAGGTATTGAAAAGGGCGACGTGGTCATAGGCATCGAGACAGCTCTCCGTGTCTATGAATAACGATCCGCGGAAGGTTGGCGGCTTCTTGGGCTACCGGAGAAGGATCGGTGCAGGCTGAACGGGATCGGTCATCGTCGCTGCAGTCGATGTTGGAATCTAGAGCTGCCTGGTCTTTTCGGGAACTACTCTGGCTGCGGACCCTTCTGCCTGCGGCTTGTTCGACGATCCAGGTTTTCTTTGCCGTCGTCCTCGTCGCGGCTTGGGCTTGGGTCAGCGCTTCGCGGGCGCGTCCGGATCAGGAAAGAAGCAGCACCTCCACCAGATGTCACGTGGTCGTGACGTTGAAGAAGGTAGCAGTCGGCAGCTCGAGACGAAACTTTTTATTTGGGCTAACCTGTGCCCTGGAAACGAAAAGTCAAACTACAGCAATACATGCTGTACACTGACAGCGGCGAACAGAGCGTCGACCGTCGAAAAACTGAACCACGGCAAGGCGTGTCGCCATTTATACACGCGGCATCGAACATTCTAGCCTTATCGCTGGTGGCCGCGTTAGTTCGAGTATCAACTCAGCTTTTCGCATTTGCGCGCTAAGGCCTAACAGATGAGCCCAAAATAATGTCGAGTGTTCTAACACATTCTGGTGCGGTTTGCGCAAGGCAGCAGTTGCGCATGCAATGAGTCGGTAACATAAAACAGAAAGAAAAGAGCGTGTGCGGCAACACAGTCATGCTGTTCGACTTGGCCGTAGAACGTGAATCTTAATGAAAATGTAGCAGTGAGAGTTACGCGCAAGAAATGTTCCTTGCCTTTTTTCTATTGCATGAACAATTCTGTATCTCTCGTTAACAGCTACAAATACTTAAGTGTTATAATTACATCCGACTTCAAGTGCAACGAGCACATAAAGTGCACACAAAAAGGCAGTGGAAACGCTTGGGAACTTACGCAGAACCATTGGAAAGTCTACGAAAGAAATTAAAATGTTGGCCTACAAAATTGACATGTGACCTTTACTGGAATACGCGTCTCCTGTGTGGGTCCATCATATATTAGTAAATATCAAAAAGCTGTGGCGCGTACGAAGACCATTCATGGGGTTTATTTACAATGCTTACAGTAGAAACACATCCCCTTCAACCCTCCTTGGAAGTTCGAACTTACGGAACCCTTATAACGCAGGCGCGCCTGTGGAAGACTCATACTATTCTATCTCATATTTGTCACAATAACTTAGTAATCAATAAAAGCAAGTATATTGAACCTTCGAAACCACGGATAACCCGGTCGTACCATAGCAAGAAAGTCCGTGAATTCCCATGGAAAACCACTACCTTTCAAAAATCATTCTTTGCCCAAACAGCAGATAGTTGGAACGCCCTGTACAATGTGTCATCCACAACTGTTGATTCATGAATGCGATAGCGAATCTACCAGCCATCCCTTGTGCGTTTTTTTTTTCTTTTTGCGACATTGCACGTAATCTACACTGTGTGTGTCCTATGTGTTTGCCATGACCAGGGCTAGCTCGTTTGTATATTTGTGCACACTCTGCTCAATGTGTCGATGTATCTCTTATTCTCGCCTATTTTTTTAACAAAACTCGCTCATTAAAATTAAAAAAGGGAAAGGAGGAGGCACCAAAAAAAAGAGAAACGAAGAAGCGCTGGAATGACTGTTAAGTACCAACCACTGGCAAGCGCCGGCACGCGTTCCACGCGCCTACGCGTCAAATGCGTCGCGGCGCGCCCCGTGGAGAAAAAGGGCGCGCAACCACTGGCAAGCGTCGACCGCGCCGACGCTCGCTTTCGGCAGAGGCACAGTGTTGCCTGATCTTTTTGTTTAAAACTGTCCATGTACAGCCTAGAACGGTGCGTTATCAATCGAAGCGAATTAGACTGTCGTTGAAATATTGATTGTGCTTCACCCACCACTGTTTTGACTATTTAAGAAGTAATTAACATCGCAATGACCAAAGTAACAACGACGGTATGCACAAGTAATCGACATGGGCGCGTGCGCTGCTAAGTTCACGTCTGCATCACGGGACACAGCCAACGATGTTTGCGAGATCGCCAACGCTTGTGCGATCGCCTTCTTGACGCCTGTTCACGGCCATGCTATTAGTGCCCAACACGAATATAATCATCCTGTTCATGAAAATGGTTCTGCTCCAAGAAGCGGACGGGAGCGGCGTCGCCCGCACCGTCGGTGGGCTTGACGTCGTTTCTTGGCACGTACTTTAGTTACGAAAAAAATAAGGAAATAGACGTTTGCTGCAAAGTCCAAACGAGGTGCCCTAAAAATTCGCCGCATAACGACTAATACTTTTCACATTAACAAAAAGACGGCTTTCCCGCGTACCAGGGGCGTAGCCAGAAATTTTTTTCGGGGGGGGGGGGGGGGGGGGGTTCAACCATACATTATGTATGTTCGTGCGTGCGTTTGTATGTGTGCGTGTATATATGCGCAAGCAAAATTCAAAAATTTCGGGGGGGTTCAACCCCCCAACCCCCCCCCCTTGGCTACGCCCCTGCCGCGTACCACGGTTGTCACCGTGACTAATATTCTAGCTGCCTAATATGAGTCACAGTTTATTTACATGGGCCAACATTGAGAAGTTCGAATCCTGGAGCAAGCATACATACTAACTCAAATTTTTTTCAGTAGCATGGAAACAAGAAACCAACATTACTGGAAGCTCACAGTTACTTATGTCCCGTCTAGCAACAAAATGCAGGTAAACTGTAGCACTGGAAGTATGGCCTGACTTTCTTGTTTTCTAATAAATGAATATGCAGTTTTCACCACAAAATACGCATCGAGTTCATAATTAAACAGTCTATTTATTTATTTATTTTCAAATATTGCAGCCCAATGCAGGGCTACTGCAGGAGTGGTGTACATGAATACAAAAGGAAAGAATGTATACAGTAATATCACAATAACTGCTTCAACAAAAGCAGATATCGCCACCTGTTGAGTGCAACTGGGTAAAAAATGAGAGAAATAGAACACTAATATCATACAAGTGCCTCCAAAAATCAGATACATTCATTTCACGAACGGAACCAGGTACATCATTCCAGTGTTCGTAAATATCAGAAAAAACTGTATTTGAACATGTTAGTGTGCACAAAAAAAATGGGTTATGTCAAGATTGTGATTGCAGCTGTGCACTGTGTAGAAGGCTTTTGGACGTTGTCTGTAGTCTAAATATCGCTACAAACCACACCTGACATTTCATGATGCGACAGATATCGGCCATAAGATTGGAACCGAGCACTGGTTTTTGCACGTTGTGTGTAGTCGAAATATCCTCTAGCGCAACAAACCACACCTGGTACTTCATGATGCGACAAATATCGGTCATAAGATTGGAACCAAGCACTGTGTAGAAGGCCTTTGGACGTCGTCAGTAGTCAAAATACCCTCTAACATAATAAATCGTGCCTGAAACTTCATGATGTGACAGATATCGGTCATAAGATTGGAACCAAGCACTGTGTAGAAGGCCTTTGGACGTCGTCAGTAGGCAAAATACCCTCTAATATAATAAATCATGCATGAAACTTCACGATGCGACAGATATCGGTCATAAGATTGGAACCGAGCACTGGTTTTTGCACGTTGTGTGTAGTCGAAATATCCTCTAGCGCAACAAACCACACCTGGTACTTCATGATGCGACAAATATCGGTCATAAGATTGGAACCAAGCACTGTGTAGAAGGCCTTTGGACGTCGTCAGTAGTCAAAATACCCTCTAACATAATAAATCGTGCCTGAAACTTCATGATGTGACAGATATCGGTCATAAGATTGGAACCAAGCACTGTGTAGAAGGCCTTTGGACGTCGTCAGTAGGCAAAATACCCTCTAATATAATAAATCATGCATGAAACTTCACGATGCGACAGATATCGGTCATAAGATTGGAACCGAGCACTGGTTTTTGCACGTTGTGTGTAGTCGAAATATCCTCTAGCGCAACAAACCACACCTGGTACTTCATGATGCGACAAATATCGGTCATAAGATTGGAACCAAGCACTGTGTAGAAGGCCTTTGGACGTCGTCAGTAGTCAAAATACCCTCTAACATAATAAATCGTGCCTGAAACTTCATGATGTGACAGATATCGGTCATAAGATTGGAACCAAGCACTGTGTAGAAGGCCTTTGGACGTCGTCAGTAGGCAAAATACCCTCTAATATAATAAATCATGCATGAAACTTCACGATGCGACAGATTTCGGTCATAAGATTGGAACCGAGCACTGGTTTTTGCACGTTGTGTGTAGTCGAAATATCCTCTAGCGCAACAAACCACACCTGGTACTTCATGATGCGACAAATATCGGTCATAAGATTGGAACCAAGCACTGTGTAGAAGGCCTTTGGACGTCGTCAGTAGTCAAAATACCCTCTAACATAATAAATCATGCCTGAAACTTCACGATGCCACAGATATCGGTCATAAGATTGGAACCGAGCACTGGTTTTTGCATGTTGTGTGTAGTCGAAATGTCCTCTAGCGCAACAAACCACACCTGGTACTTCATGATGTGACAGATATCGGTCATAAGATTGGAACCAAGCACTGTGTAGAAGGCCTTTGGACGTCGTCAGTAGTCAAAATACCCTCTAACATAATAAATCGTGCCTGAAACTTCATGATGTGACAGATATCGGTCATAAGATTGGAACCAAGCACTGTGTAGAAGGCCTTTGGACGTCGTCAGTAGGCAAAATACCCTCTAATATAATAAATCATGCCTGAAACTTCATGATACAACAGATACCGCTCATAGGATTGCACCAGAGCACTGTATAAAAGTCTTTGGCAAGTTGTCTAACATAGCTAAACAGAATGAATGTCTTCAAATTTCAATTATGCTTAAGTGCATGCATAGTCTAAGTCAGTGCATATACAAAGAACTGAACAGAAATGAAATAGTACTTGCAATACATCCAAGGATTTGGCATTTGAAACCATCAAATAATTATTTCAGCTGGATTCAGTCTGGAGGAAGAGATAAATATGTCCACAGTTTAGAATGGTCTCACAGGTGTCTGAGGTTCAAGTGAGGCACCGTTTGAATTCCTTCTAAACAAAGAGCAGCACAGTAATATTGCACTTTCATTCCTTCTGCACATACGTGTGATGTCATGCTCTTCTCTTCTTACTATCGTGTCATTGTGCACCTCAGATTTCAATGGAGGTGCTTGTCACTTACAAGCTTTTTAGCAAATTAGCTGTAAACAAAACATATGTTATATATAAGTAAACTGTAAAACGATGGAGAAGCGCCACTGTTCACATTCTCCCGTCTATGAGTAGAGTATCAGAAAAGACTAGGGAGAATGTGTGTCAGAATAGACAACCTGCAAAACAAGGCATGTGCAACTGGGCATGTGCTAAGGTGAAGTTGCACGGCAGAGAAGCAGACCAAGAGTCAAGAAGTGAAATAGCAGGCAACACAAGCAGCACTTAATCATGCAACTTTCTTTTTCGATCACCACACTCGCGCACGTTCGAGCTTCTATTTTATACATGAATGGAAATGAGACCGCTGACAGCTGAATGTGTCGGCGTCGCTGGTACCCGGCACGAAAACACGTCACACTGCTACCAACAAGCGCACGCTTGTTAGCTTGGCAACACACGCAAACGATTTGCGCCGAAGTCAACCAATGTTTCAGCGTCGTAAAATCCGCAAATCCTCCTCATGTACGTTGTCACATCACCGAAATGCGTTGGCAAATGCGATGTTCGCTTTCGGCAATGATGAGGCGATATGGCGATGTTGAAAACAAACACACTGCGGTCAATTTCCTTCAACCAAACTTCCTCACATGAGCTGGTTCACACGAAGTCGACGGTAGAGGCCTACGCTGAATGCAGACGACACCGCTCTGAATTGACTTCGCGGTAGGCGAGGGCTCACGCTGAGGACTTCAAACCTCCGAAGCATGTTTACACCCGTTCCGAGAGCAGATACACACAGATCAGAGCACAGAAGCAGCGACATGCCGCAGTAGTAGGTACGATGTTTTCACTGGGTCGACGATCGCACACAAAACCGGGGCAAGGGCAGCCGGGAAGCATTCGCTGGATTTGTCGGCGTCGCTCGAACTCGGCACGAAACCGCGTCCCACTGGTAGCACTCGTGGTCGTTCGCCGTGTCGTCGCTATGCGTCGACGTACTGGATGACGACGCGGTCACTCAGGAGCGTTTGCGACCGTAGTTTCCGTGCTTGCCCTGTACTCGGAGGTGCCTTCGAAGCGGCGGCCATTAGGCATAGCGCTCAGAGGTATCGCGGCCTCTGATTGGTTGGCGCCGCCGGCACATGCCGGCCTCTGAATGGTTGGCGCGCCGTACGCGTGGTGACGTAGCCGAAAATATCAAAGTCGTCTTGACCCCGCGCGCCTCGAGGCGTATGGACGCGTACAGCCCTCCGCGACCGACGCCGAGAGGCGCATTTGACGCCTAGGCGCGTGCATACGCGTGCATACGCGTGCCAGTGGTTGGGGCTTTATGGTTCCCGTGTTTGTGAATTCCTATTCTACTACATTTTCCTCCGACGCTCTCTATTTGTTTCAAGCCTCTTTTGTTGTTTTCTTGCATTGGAAAACGTAATGTCACATGTATGTGTAAAACAACGCTGCCTCTGACTTCGCATAGAAGTCCGCAGTATTGACTAAATCAGGGCTGGGCAGTATCGCGATACAAGAGTATCGCGATAGTATTTCAGAGATACTTTTGAGTATCTGTATTTCTGTATCGAGATACATTTGAAAAATGTATTTGTATCTTAGTAGTGAAATACATTTACGATGTATCGCCTGTATCGCGATACTATGCTGGACACGGGTATCTCGTTACATTGTTTTTTTTTGTGTCGGAAATGAGTTGAGGCGTGTTTTCAATGGGGAAATGGCGTTTCTTTTTTTCTTTTTTGTGCCAAGACAAGCAAAGGCGCGCCGCCGGTCGCCGAAAGATAGGGCGGCGATGGTTTCCGCTCAAGCACGGAATGGTCCATGTGGTAAAGCGCGCGACGCCGCAGACGGCAGAATCGCGGGGGCAGTGTTGTCGGCCTCTGCCGAGGAAAGTCGCTGTCTCTCAAGGTCAGTGCAGCACGCCTATTCTTTTTCGGGTGGCAAGCTATTACTTCCCGACCCCCCGCGCGGATACCGCCTTGGAACAGGCTTTGCAATGCTTCGCGTGCATTTAGTTCTCAAAGCGGCGGCACTTCCAAAAGCAGTTCCCGTAGTCGCGGCGGAACGGACTAGAAGATGACTCTTTGACGCGCTTTGAGCCACCTCTCCAATGTCCGGGTGCGTTCCTAATTGATTGCATGCGTGAAACGGTCTTTTGTGGTAGCAGGCTCCCCCACCGCCGGAGCCGACTTCGACTGTTGCGGCTTTCTGAAATGGGTGCTGGTAGCGTCGGTGGTGGTGACAGCTTCATTGAATCCGACAGGGACAGACGGCTTAGGATTCCGAAGATGGGGACAGACTTCAGATTCTGAACAGCCAGAACAACCCAAGTGAGGGCGGAAGCGTTTCGGTATCTAGATGACCCGAGAAGAGATATCGCCACGCTGCAGGGCAATCCGGCTATGAAGGCGATATTTATTCACTATAACACGAATTTGTACTCGCCTTCAGCGCTGGACAGACTTTTTTTCTTTCGTGAGTCTTGTGCTGAGGCTGAACCGACGCTGTTAGAAGACAGCCTATTTGAGATGCTCACACAGTAACCTTCTCAGTAAAGCAGATCTTATGTGCGAAGTAAATGCATACTTTTTCTCAATTCACTGGTGTTCATTAGTGATTCGAGTGATTTGCTTAAAGTGTGCTATTTCTAGCATAGCTTAGTTTGTTCGCCAAGTATGTCGATTTCGGTGTCCAATCCTTCTTACTGTTGCTGTGAAATAGTGTATTTTTATTGCAATTGATACTTGTAATTATGTCATTATTGCTAATTATGTACTTTGTCCACTCCCTCCCCTGCAATGTCTAAATGGCGCTGAGGGTACTGTATTAAATAAATAAATGAACTGAACGTTTAGATGCGCTGTAACTTTAACTACAACATTATGCTGCACTAATAAGTGTCTTTGCGTAGTATGAGCATCCTTCAAATAAAAAAAGTATTCCAGTATCTGTATCGCTGTAACTGTATTCCGGAATGCTTTTTTCGTCTGATTGCAAAAGTATCTTCGAAATATTCCGTTACGTTAAAAGCAAATGTATCTCAGTATCTGTATTTTAGGCTTCCAGTTCATGTATTTCGATATCTGTATTCCGGAATACTTTTCTGAGTATCTCTGCCCAGCCCTGGACTAAATAAATAAATAAATAAATAAATAAATAATCCTTGGAGCAGTACAGCCGCTCACTGGACCTATGTTGGGAACGTGGAATAATAAACGATTCTAGCAAGTACCTTGCTAATTACGTGTCACATGTGTATTGTGTTTTGGGATTTCCCATACCCTGCATTTGGCGTTTATGGAGTCTTCATACATCGTCCGTGATAGTTTCTTAAATATGTACGTCTTTAATACATGGTCATTAGAATGTTCTGTATCGAAACCTGACACTTTCGTCCGGCCTTCTATCATAGTTTAAAATTGTCTCGCGCGCACGCACTCTTCCTAGTCATTTTACGTCTTTGAGTGAGTGAATTTACCTAATGTGGGGAGAAATATCCAGAGGACAAGCGGTTTACGGCAGTCATTGTGTCGGAAAGGAACGAAAACCGAAAACGAAAAACGAAAAAATCGATATTTTTGACCGGAACAAAAACGTAACCAAAACTTTATCTATTATTTCGTTCTGGAGTGAAACCGAATTTTTTTCAATCGTTTTGCGGATCACGGGAACACCTGGCAATCTGAAATAGCTGAAGTCATGCAACGTGAGCAGTTATGCATATCTCAGAGTACAGTATTAGCGCGTACCTCAGGCAGGAATCCCGAATCAGAGATACGTTCAAATTGTGCGAAAAACGAAAACAGTGGCAACCAGAGATGTTTATCTTAACGCAAGTAGACTTTGGCGCGCATGTCACGCAGGCCAAAGGGGAGAGGGCATTGTCGGCGTTGAAGTTTGCTACAGAGAAAGCTGTTATGAGACCACAACAGCTGATTTTGGCGCCATAGTTGCCCGCCGCCGCCGGTGCCCATGACCGCTATTGCGTGAAATAAGAGAAAATGAAATCAGAAACAAATTTCTAGAATCGGAAGGGATTTTAACCCGCCCCCTCTGCGTACGCAGTCGAGTCTACTACCACAGTGCCACGCTGGTGCTTATAACTCCTTCGCAAAAATACTCTATACAGCCGTCATTTCGGACAATGAGTCGTGCTAACATATATAGCGTGGCAGAAGAGTGAAATAACAACCAGTCATAAAACAATGCTAATTGCGCAAAGAGGGTGTGGTTTAATGCTTCCCACCCACTGCAAAGTGCTTAGGGATAATTCTTCATCGTCATCAGCCACAGCACAAAGTGCGCATAATGCCTTAAAGATGTGTAGCGTGTACTACGATTATCCGAAGAATGACGAAAAATGGCATAGTGGGAGCTTCACTACTTCAGAAAAATTACCATGATTTATGGCGTAGTAATAGTTTAGAAAGTTATTGCATGTGTACTTCAGCAAGTTCTTGCATGTATAGTTGTATTAGTTGCCTCAAGAGAATTTACAAAGGGCTGTACAATGTCAGCTCTTCCAGTTTTCGCTGTGACTGTGCAGCGTGTTCCACGCAAGCCTGGCATTTTTTTTATCACAACAGCGGTCTCGCACCTCAGAGAGTGCACTCAATTACGTGCTGCTTCTGAGATCATGCTCACATCTTTGACACAAAGCATTGAGCGCGCTAAAAATTCGTTATTGGCTTTTGAGGAAATAAATACTATGACATTGAAGGGGATACCGGTATGTGTTAGTTGGTAGGAATTTCGTGGTACAGCTACTTCCGCTCCTCTGAAGAACGTGTTTTGTCCCTGTCCCACATTCTCAAAAGGAGGGTAAGTAACTACATTACAAATCTAATGTTTTTTTTTTATGATTACCTTAACTTCAAACTTTTGCATACAAAACAAACCGTTACGAACCGCTACGGAACATTTTTTTCGTTCTGGAACAGAAACGGAACGGAACTTTTTTCTATGAAACGAAACTAAAACAGAAACGAAAAAGATTTTGTTCCGACACCCTGACGGCAGTAGTGGTTTTCTTCTTACTACGCTAAAATTTCTGCACAGCATCTGCACAGAAAAGTGTTCCGATTGGCCACAGGCACCCGCAGCCGGCACAAACTCAGCATACTGTATGCATGCCGCTATAAGCCATGAATAATCATGGATCGAGCTCCGCGGGAGGATGTGAAAGAGCGCAATGACACGATGAATGAAATATCATTTTATTTGCGCCTTTCGGCAAAAGCCAGGCTCCTGCGGTAGCTTACCGAGACACCCTCGCGATTTTTTTTTGCGAGGCAGTCGTCTTTCCGATGTAACTACAGACAATCGAGAAAGTCCTACTGCTGTTCTAGCCAGTCAGGGTGGAACTACTTTTCGCAGCAATCCACGCCTGCGATGTGGCCGCTTTGTAACCAATTACGAGGCAATTACGACGTAATCGGCAAGCGCGGGTTGTACAGAAGTCGTCGGCTGCTCGAACTTTCTCTTAATTAGCGGAACCAAGTCTTCGGTTTCGTTGGACGTCCTACAGATGCCACTGGCTGTTGGCACCTTAAAGAGCAATTTCGTTCTTTGCTCCTGAACAGTCGTCATAGTGCGACGTTCGGTTAACACAAAGTACACGAGGAACCTATTTGTGCTTTTAATTACCGACACATCGTACGGTGCAGTTGCGTGATTACTTGAGGATTACGTAAAGTACAGCAGTAAATAAGCCCTTAGCTGAAGGGGAATGCTCAGTCGTGTTTTATGGGGAGAGAAGTTGGGCCTCTTTCTAGTGCCATAATGTTACTTTGCCTTGACTATTCCGACGCCCGCCTTCCAGGCTGCTGTTCTCCCGCGTGTCGCGTCAGCATGGTTAATTGTAGCATGTTCGTCCCTTCGTAGCCGTACGATGTTATCGAGTGTTTGCCTATTCACACCGTCCTCTTCTAGGTACGAACTTATACAACAATTTCCTTTTCTGATATTTTTTTTTGCTGGTGGGACTCACCCTTTATATATTGAAACAAGTGCTACACGAAATAAATTATGTCTTTCATCTCTGACGGTGGGTTATTTACAGTTTTGGGATAAATGAAGGTAGATGTCCGCATATTTGCTTTTTTTTTCTTTTTTTGGGCTCTTGAAAAAAAAACAAAAGGTCACAGAACTTATAAAACAGCTGACTTCCCCCAATGTCTGTGTGTGTGTCATTCAGTTGACTTATGTACCCGTGTCCTGGTATTTTATGAAATGCGAAGCATTTCTTAGCGAACTTTTGGGACTTTGAGCGTTTCTATCTATCTATCTATCTAGCCGCCTACGTCTGGGTGTTCTCATGATCGCCCACTTAGCTTGGTGGAGACCAATATTGGCATGGGAGGGTAAGACGACTTGACGAATATGACTGCCGGGTCATGACATGAATAACGTAAAAATCCTGTCGCCTACGTCGTCGAACTCTTTCCTCCAGACACGTGTGGCACATCCCCGTTTGCCAGGGGCGCGGTGTGCGGGTATGCGCCACAGGTTATCTACCCAGGAACGGCGAGAACAGACATTGGTAATTTAAATGCGAGAGCGTAAAGAAAAACCGACATCGGCAGCGTTGATCCGACGAATGGAAAGAATAAAATCTAGGATCCGAGCAGGAATCGAACCCAAGCATTCTTTGTGACAATCAGGCATTCTGCCACAGAGCCACGCCAGGTCTATACTATAAACTGGTTTGGAAAAACAGCCTATACCGGTGTAATGTCGGTGCAACGTCAATTGTGGCTGTGGTGCTGTCTACCTAATTTTGCAAGAACGCAATGATACGGCCTGGGACGGTGTTTTTGCAGGTCGAACCGTTTCGCCCACGTGACTATTGCGACGACGTCACCGTCGACGTCCCTGACGACGAGTCGTCTAGGGATTTTCTGTCGTGGCGCCGTCACCGTCACTTTAAAGGGCCATTTTACTGTTGCTCAGTGAAGGCCCTCTGTGCTCTGCGGGCGCGCAGAACTAATAGTGGCTTCGCCCTCGCTTCGCGAGTGCAGCCATTTCGCTAACGCTTAACGGCCGGTTGGCAGGGTCTCCGTCACGCGCTGTTTAGCCCGCGCGCCTGCCCCTTCGGGGCAGGCGCCCGTCCGTGCCGGCATCCGTGGTGTGCCCGTGTCACTGGGGAGCACGTAACCCACGAGCCACTTCGCGTTTCTCTGGTAACAGAATAATGCAACACCAAACAATACCCTGCCGGAAAAAAAGAGAAAAAAAAACGGCACAGCAGCGAGGTTCGCACCAACGTCCTCGCAGTTTCGAGCAGGACACGTTAACCGCTGCGCCACTAGGGCCAATCGGTTGGCTCCGCACGGAAAGCCTGAAGAACGCGCCCGACAATAACTTGACGCGTTGTCAGTGACGTAGCCGGTGACGTCGTCGCAATAGTCACGTGGGCGAAACGGTTCGACCTGCAAAAAAACCGTCCATACGTACTCCCGTACTCCTATGATACAGGCGTCATATCAGATTAACGTCGGTGGTTCCAGTGTTGGCTCCGCTTTTATAGCAGTCTAATAAACATGACATTTGTGTTCCTATGATTCACCAAGCTATATTGAAGCATTGCTCGACCCGGAGGAATACATTAACGAAAGTTAGGTATGATATTCACATCATCGCACCGTAAAGTGCACTTCATCCGCCAGTACGACGCGGTGTCCTCTCCAATTTCTTACGAGGCTAAATGATGGCCTCATGCCGACCAAGGATGATGTCAGATTGATTGAAAGCCGCTTTGTAGACTAGGCTATGTTGGCCACATACGCCCAAGTAGTCTACGAATACGACAAGCGCTATTCACTGATGTTGGTCAACGTAGCACTATCCAGGCGTACCAGCCTCGACGGCCTATATCGACAGACAATTTGCCGAAGAAATGACCGAGGCATTTACAATTTCTAACAGCTCTACTATACCTCATCCTCTACTACACATGGACCCCTTGTCACCGCTCTCACGACCGGATCCGATAACAAGTCATGACCAGCTGCTGGTGCTCACTGATCACGGTGATGTTGACCTTGTTCAAGAACTGTCAAGAACCTCTTCCGCACATGCACACGGGCTCGTGAAGCGTGCGTGCATTCTCCGTCATAAGGGACAAGTATAAGCACTGCATATCAGCTTACCGCTTCTGGTGTTGGTAATACCCATGTTGCCGTTGGCAGCGTTACCGGAACTGTAAACTGCTGGTTATATAACACATATGCGGCTCTTCAACATATATGTGTGCGTATAAAATTTATACACATCTTTAGCGTCAGTGAAAAACATTACACCACAGTCACCTTCCCGCCGCATGCTTCACATAACATTGACTCCCACGGTACGTGGGACCTGCGGAACTTTTTCTCGTCCTGGTTACCTTGTTTTCAGGTTTACGCGCGTTTTCAAGAATTGAAGCGTTATAGCAGGCAATAAAAAGTTTTTGCTATTGTAGTTATTGAAAGCGCGATTTGCCTCCGAGTAGTTGTGCCTTACCTACTGTAATTAAGCTGTAGTGTAACTAAACCGACCTGATTTATTTAAGTTATTCTTTACTTTTTGTGTGCATGTAGCTTGTTGTTTCCCGTCCAGACAGAGTTGGCACAGTCTGCCACTGTAACACTCGAACTGTGCATGCCTCCTGTAGTTCTTCATGCAAGTATACGTCAGCAGTTTTCAAGTAAAGACAGCTGTGCGCTCATAAACTCACGAAAGTGCACCCAGCAGCTTTTATTCAAGTTACGAAAAGTGTATATGAAGCCCAAGCGTACCATTGGGAATTGCAGTATACAACCAGCTGTCTTAGTAGGTATTCCTCAAGATGTTCTATGTAAGACCTTTTGAACAACGCCTACTCAGGCACGGGCCTCACTAGTACTGAGGCAAGTGCCTCAGTACTACGTCAAACGCGCAGTTCCTTACCGTTCTAATGTCGTACCGACTAGCCCTCAACACACTTTACTTGAGTTCAGTTCGTAGTGAGGTAGTGTCTTCCACTTGTATGTCTACAAAAATTAAACGATGTACTTTGAACAGATCATCAATTTCACTTGTAGCTCAATAATTATTTATTCAAGAGAGCAGCCAGGAAAGATTCTTAATCCACAATGTACTTTAATTAACAAGTCCACTACTATTCCACAGCTTTTCTGTCAATAAAATTGCTGTAAAATTTCAGTGGCCAATTTTCGATAGGTGTGAAAATTGAAATCAATAATTTGTCTATGGACACACAATTACTCTTCAATACAGTATATCAACATTGAGCAATGGTTTTCAATAATTTTTGAATAAAATTTTTTCTCAGCGGAGATAACATGTGTAATCAATTATTTGCGTTATTTTCATGCAAGGCTATTATTTTGACTGTCAGAGCTTTCAAAGTTTCGAAAGTATTCACAGAAATGTTCTGAAGGGCTCCTGCGAGCTCTTTTCATTAAGCGCCGAAATCCATACGTATGGGAAGCGCGCCGGCGTTATTAAGTGCGGAGCACTTTAGGTACCCGGGCTGTCGCATGCTGTCGTCACTTGGCGTAACACAGGCAAAATCACGCATAAAAATAGAAAAGAAGAGGAAGCAAACAAGAAATAGAAAGAGAGAGCAAGAAAGGGATAAATAGGAAGAAAAATAGAAACAGGAAGAAAGAGAAATAGATAAACAGGGAGAAAGAAATAAATAGAAGTAAAGAGAGGAAAAAAGACAGCAAAAACGGAAAAAGAGAAAAGGAAAGAAAGAGAGGAGGAAAGAAAGAGAAAATCGAAGAGAAACAAGAAAGGCTGCCCCGCTCCACATTTCCTTCAAGATTGGTTCTCCTAGTGCGAAGTGGCCTTAAGTTTTTCTTCATAACACGCAAGCGAGGCTCGTCCGGAGGGGGCGACTCCGTCACTTCTAGCCCCCAATATCAAAGACCTCCCACAGCTTCCAAAATAAATATTGCCTGCAGTTTATATCCTAACATAGCAACTATAGTACATAACTGCATGGCCAGTGCATTCGTTTCTCCGAAATTTCGGATATTCACGAATCTGCCTCTTTCGACACGTGAACACCAACAGAACGAAGCTAGCTAATTAGTAAATGTACTTGCCACCTTATCTCTCGTTTACAAATGCAATGTTCATATATCAGTTAGTGAAGAAGCAGGGATCAGTAATCACCAATCCACACTCTAAACGTAACGTTATCAAGTAAATTATTGCGGAAGGGGGCCGCTTATCTCTCTCTTTTTCAAGAGAGCTGTTTCCTTCCATAGAGTGAACGAGCGAAAGGTTATCGCTCGCAGAGTCTGACGACCGCAATTGACATTCGGCGAGGCTGGGCGCTGCCTCGATTCGGAATAATGACCTTTCCGGTTTTCCCCCTCATTTTTCACACTACCGTTGCCGTCCTGTGTCCGGGACCTCAGCAATATTAGCTTGGGCTTTCGTCATTTCCTCGCGGAAACCGGGATTGCCCATTTTCGCTGGTCAATCGCTCTAAAGGGGGGGGGGGTGTTCTCGTTAGAATTAGATGTAATTTAGTGCCTACATAAAAACCCCCAGGGCTTTACTGCTGCGAGAATGAGGATTACGTTTGTAATGGACATCTATTCAGGTCGGGCAGTGTGACTGCGTGAATTGATTTATTTATATTCTTTTCTCCAAAAACTTGCGATTATGGCGCTTTTAAGATATCTAATGAACGACAGGGGTGTTCGTCGTATAATGTTTTAATTTTATTTGTGTGTAACTTCTTCCAGTATGTCTCTGTATTTTAAATTTTAACATAATTCGGTGCATCCTAAACATGAATAAAATACATTAGGGCGATACTTTTGTCTTGCACTGGAAACCATATCGATGGCCTCACAAACCTAGAGTTCAGTCTATTTTACCACCCGCCCCGGTACGTCAGCCGCACGACTGTTGTGTTGATAAGATCGAGGGCGCTGGTTCAAACCCCTGGTCACGGCGGCTGCATACCGGTGCGGCTTAAACTAAGTACATCCAGTGTTGCTACATTTCATCATCACCATCATCATCATCAGCCTGTCTACACCCACTGCAGGGCAAATGCCTCTCCCATGTTCCGTCAATCAACCCGGTCCTGTGCTTTCTGCTGCCATGTTATGCCTACAAACTTCTTAATCTCATCTACCCGCCTAATTTTCTGTCTCCCACTCACGCGTTTGCCATCTCTTGAAATCCAGTGAATTACCCTTAATGACCATCCGTTATCCTGCGGACGTGCTACGTGCCCGGCCAATATCCATTTCTTCTTCTTGATGTCAACTATGATATCCTTAAACCCCGTTTGTTCCCTGACCCACTCTGCTCTCTTCCCGTCGCTTAAGGCTACACCTATCATTTTCCTTTCCATCGCTCGCTGCGTCGTCCTCAATTTAAACTGAACCCTCTTTGTAAGTCTCCAGGTTTCTGCTCCATAGGTAAGTACCGGTAATATGCAGCTGTTATATACCTTCCTCTTGAGGGATAGTGGTAGACTACCATTCATGATTTAAAATGTCTGAGGCCCGTGTACTTAGCTTTAGGTGCACGTTAAAGAACCCCAGGTGGTCGAAATTTCCGGAGCCCTCCACTACGGCGTCTCTCATAATCATATGGTGGTTTTGGGACGTTAAACCCCAGATATTATTATTATTATTCATGATTTGATAATTCTTGCCGAATGACCCCCATCCCCCATCCACATTTTTCTAGTTATTTCACTCTCATGGTTCGGCTCCGCAGTTACCACCTGTCCTAAGTAGACGTACTCCTTTAGAACTTCCAGTGTCTCGCCACCTGTCGCAAAGCGCTGTTCTCTGCCAAGATTGTTCCACACTACTTTAGTTTTATGCATATTATTTTCAGACCTACTCTTCTACTTTCCGTATCCAGTTCAGTAATCATGAGCTGTAATTCGTCTCCCGCGTTACTGATCAATGCAATGTCATCAGCGAATCACAGGTGACTGAGATACTCTCCATTAACTCTTATCCCTAATTCTTCCCAATCTAGGGCCCTGAAAACCTCCTGTAAACACGCGGTGAATAGTATTGAAGAGAGCGTGTCTCCCTGCCGTACGGCCTTCTTTATGGGGATTCTGTCGCTTTCTTTATGGAGGACTACAGTGGCTGTGGATCCGCTGTAGACTTCTTCCATTATGTTTATAGAGGCTTCGTCGATGCCCTGATTCCGCAATGCCTGCATGATTACTGATGTCTCCACCGAATCAAATGCCTTCTCGTAATCTATGAAGGCTATGTATAGGGGTTGGTTGTACTCCACGCGTATCTCTATCACCTGATTGATAGTATGAATATGGTCTATTGTTGAGAAGCGTGTACGAAATCCTGCCTGGTCCCTTGGTTGATAGAACTCTAATGTCGTATTATTTCTGTTAGCAATTACTTTTGTAAATAGCTTGTAGACAACGGCCAGTAAGACGATGGGCCTGTAATTTTTCAGCTCCTTGACGTCCACTTTCTTATGGATCAAGATGATGTTGGCATTCTTCCAAGATTCTGGTATCCTCCCCGTCGAGAGACACTTCGTATATAAGGTGGCCAGTTTTTCTAACATAATATCTGCACCGTCTTTCAACAGGTCCGATGTTACCTGATCCTCACCAGCGGCTTTGCCTCTTTGCATTCCCTTTAGGGCTTTCTTTACTTCTCCTGCCAATACTGGTGGGATGTCAGATTCCTCTGGGCTATTACTGCTTCTTACGTTGTCATCCTGACTGTCTCGGCTGCTGTACAGATCTCTGTAGAACTCTTCCGCTACCTCAACTTTTCTATCTATATTGGTTGTGACCTTGCCTTCCTTGTCCCTTAATGGATACATCTGATTTTTGCCTATGCACAGTTTTGTCTTCATAGCTTTGAGGCGTCTTCTGTTCTTTAGAGCATGCCCAATTCTCTCCATATTATACTTTCTTATGTCGGCTACTTTACGCCTATTGATTAACTTCGAAAGCTCCGGCAGCTCTATTTTGTTTGTTGCAACTGAGGCTTTCATGGCTTGACGTTTCTTAATGAGGTTTTTTGTCTCTTGCGATAGCTTACCAGTGTCCTGTCTAACGACTGTACCCCCGACTTCCACTGCACACTCCTTAATGATATTAGTCAGATTATCATTCATTGCGGCAACACTAAAGTCGGTTTCCTCAATTAAAGCCGCGTGCCTATTTTGAAGTGAAGCTCTGAATTCCTGTACTTTCCCTCTCAGAGCTAGTTCATTATACGGCTTCTTGCCGTATAATGAACTCAAAGGGTCCCTAATACATTCGACTGAGATGAAAGCAATCAAGGCGAAAGCAATCTTCTTCTTTTTCCGCAGTCTATGCATTGATCCTCCCTCGCCCCTCTCCGAAAGCTTTGTGCACCTAACATGGCCTTGCACTGCATCCACCATTGGGCACATTGCAAACTTTCTGCACTTGAGCTGATTTGCCCTGCCTTCGTGAGAACGTGGATATATGCGAGGGGGCTGAGATGGAGATGTCCTTTGCCCCCGCTCTTATTCATGCTGTACATGGTGAAGATGGGAAAAGCGCTAATAGCAACCTGTCACACCATCAGTCCGACGTGATGACAGAGAAGAAGCTTCGACATTTATTTTATGCGGACAGTCGAGATGATAGACAGCGGCTCGCGGATAAATGCGGAAGGGTAGGTGAAGCTCTAGAACTAGGATTTAATATAACAAAATGTGGATTGATGATATTCAATATACCTAATGATCAGGAGGTGTCAATGCAAGGCCAAGAAATACCGAGGGTAAGCGAATACGAGTACCTCGGTGTATGGTTAAACGGGGGGGATAGGTACATGGAAGTACAGAAAAAAGGTTCTGAAGGAAAGGGAAAGAGGTATTCTGCAATAATGAAGCACATAACTTTATGGGGATGCAATAGGTACGAGATGCTTCGATGTCTGTGGAAAGGTATAATGGCTCCGGGGCTTACTTTTGGGAAATCAGTGGTGTGCACGAGGTCAGAGGTGCAATCAGGAATGGATGTAACTCAAAGGACTGCGGGACGTTTCACATTGGGCGCTCACGGGAAGGCGACAAATGAAGCTGTAAAACGCGATACGGGATCGGCAAATTTTGAGCCGAGGGAAGCTCAGGCAAAATGAGGTCGGAAGCGAAGCTAAGGAGTAATAAAGGGAGTAGATGGGCAGAGAAAGTGTTCCTTTATTTGTTTAGGAAGAGCGTTGACACACAGTGGACAAAAAGAACTAGGAGACTCACCCGTAAGTATACGGCTGGCGGTTTAAGCGACATGGCAACAAAGAGCGTTAAGCGAAAAGTTAGATAGGCTTATTGAATGCCAACGACAGAAAAAAAAAACGGTTCTGAGGAAGTACTGAAAGGGTGAAATTGAAATAGGAGGGAGACATTTTATAATTCAAGGGGAAGCGCTTTACCGTTTCAAGCCAGATCGGGTTGCCTTAGAACGCGTAGTTATAAAGCGAGATTCAATAAGAAGAACAATGCACGTGCCGCGGGGAAGATAAGGAAACGGCGGAGCATGTTCTGATTGAATGTCGAGACATCCACCCAGGTGTATGTTTGCGCACGAGCCTTGGGTTTTGGGGACACCAATGAAGAGCTGATCAGCGATAGCAGTGAATAAGAGACGGTTATAGCATTGGTGGCAGAACACTACAGAGAAAGGACAAAAATAAATAGTGGGGAAAATAAGGACATTCTGCCGAGAGGAGCAGTGAACTTAGCTGTGAATTTTTTTTTCGCTATAATAAGGTCGATTTAATCGAAATAGGCAAAGCGTTTTGCTAGCATAAAGGAACAAAAAGTTATTTTTTGTTGAGCCCTGTGGCACACACGTCACCACCCCGTTATGAAGGGGACACTCACAGCATCCATCCATCCGTCCGGTCTATTCTGCGCGAATTCGAAGGTGCACGAATAAAAAAATTTTGAAGTCGAGCATAATCCTTGACTTGAATGTCTGGCAGTGACCCTCGCACGTTGGCGTTCGTGTACCCTGTTGTATTCCTTGGGTTAACAGCGTAAAGCGCGCTGTCGAAGCGTACCTCGCAGGCCGCGCAGAAAGAAGCACACGGTCAGATCTGCTCTGCCAGATGCCGCAGTTATCCCAGATGAACTGATTCGATGAACTCAGCCAATTCATTTTCATTCATTGTACTTACCGCAGATTGGCCTTTATTATAAGTGAAGTTGCGCTCGCCTATCATGTGTATCAAATATATACGAAGCTCTTCGCTTGAACCAGAACCACCGATTTCTATTTCGTAGAAGTCTTTTGATGAACAGGGGTTTTATGAATTTTTAACAGTGAAGATGTTTAAGCTAACGCTAACTTGTGCTCCGTCGTGCAAAACTCCTCAGGTGGGTACGCGCCACAGGAATTGGGCAAACCCCATTACCATGTACAGAAGGTGGGAGTGTCAAACGAAAACGAACACGTGAAAGTGAGAGAGAAAGAAAGAAACAGGAAGAGAGAGAAGGAAAGCGATAGAAAGAAAGCGGAAAAGAAAATTAGGGAGAAATAAAGAGAGAAAATGCCTAAAAATATAAAAACACCGAACGCTTAGACACAGAGAGAAAGAAAGAAAGAGAGAGATGAAGCAACAGCGAGAGAGAAAGAGAGAGAGATGGAAAGAAAGAGGAAACGATACATATAGAGATAGAGAGAAAGAAAGGAAAAAAGAGAAAGAAATATAGAAAGACCGAGAAAGAGAAACGAATACATAGTGTGAGAAACAATGGTATGGAAATAAACAGGTACAAAAAAGAACTACAAGAGACAGATACAAAAATGAAGGAAGAGGGTAACAAAGAAAGAGAAAATATAAAGAAACAAGGAAGGCCACTAAGCTCCGCCCTTCCCCCAGGCTCTGCACCAGTAGTGCTAAGCTGTCATAATTTTATTCGAATGCTTTTTTATGAATACTCTTAAAAACTGCAAGTGCTCGACCGGTTATGCTTGCAAGAGAAGAGCGTCAATCTTTGCTTGTGCAAGTAATAATGTAGAGTATAATCTCGCATTTGTGGCTGTGCCAAGGTATATGTAAACCGGTAACGAAACGTCCATAGAAGCCCGTGTGACAAGCAGGCGGCGGCTTGTTGCCACCGTCGCCATCTACGTATCGCGGGGCCAACTAACAGCAAGCAAAAAGTAAAAAAATAATAATAATATATGACGTCACAACCGGAAGCGGCAGCGACATCGCAGATTTGCACTACATGGCACGAAATCTATTTTTTTTTTATTAGCTGACCTTTCAGATGACTTTGATAAGTGCGCGATTTCATTGCGCCTTTGCGGCTCGCCAATTGCCTTGCCTGTACGAGAGAAAAGTGAGATCATCAAGAAGGATTGGGGACGCAGACTTGTTTTATTAGCCAAATAGTGTACTTGCAATATACGCCAATATACTTTGCGAATGAAGAAACTATAATACAACGGCTCACGAGCACAAGAGCACAATAGTTCAAAACTTCACGTTGCCCAATCGATGAAAACCGTTGGAGTGAGACAGCAGCGTCGAAAGTATCACATTGACAACCTTACCCCCGTATTCAGAAGCGCTCCTCAACTTGAACTGGACTTGCTACCGCCTCGGGCAGCGCGTCCGAAACGCGTTGAAGGCGGTGGCAAGTCCAGTTCAAGTGAAGGAGCGTTTCTGAATACGGGGGTTACACTACAGCATTCCTTCGCTGAGCGTGCCGCATTCATCGCCACGATAGGCGAGGGTACGCCGTCTGCGCGCCAGCGAAAACACTCTGCAGTCACAGGAGCAGTTATCTGCACGTTCTGTGAGCTAGTTCAGCTTATCTGAAGTGTCGAGCCAGTAAACAATACCTAAACAAATAACCTACGGAAGGTACGCACGAAACCCCCGCGGAAAAGTGAGCGATGCATGGTTGACCCGACAATGCGCCGAACCAAACACAAGCCCACGTCGGAGACTGCGTCCATACGCCCCCCATTTACGGCGCTCGACCAAAAAACATGAGGCAATCAACTATTTAGGCAAGTGTCATGTAAACCGTAAAGTCAATTTCTAGTTAACTTTGGCTTATATACACTCTTATTCAAGTCCCGTATAACGTCCGGCACATAAACGGCCCATTTTTATTCCACCACAAGGTACTCCATATAAGCGGCCCTTCAATCGCCATTAAGCGTGCAAATTCAGCGCTGACGGGCTGGGCCCCCTATCTGCGGCCGTGAGCGGACGCAACGCTTATATGGAGCCCGGTGTTTACTGACGCGAAAATGTCTCGAGCGGACGCAACGCTTATACAGGGCCCCTTGTTTTATGCGGGAAATTGAGATAGGCGCCGCGGCGAGCAGCGAGAGGGAAACTTATACCAACAGCGCCGAGCGAGCGTGCTCAAGGCTCGAAGTCCACGTTGACGTCGTGTAGTGTTTTCTGTGTTGGCGCCGAATGCGGCCGGTGAACTCGAGATACAGCTGATACAGCCAGCACCTCCCTGACCTTGGCCGATCGTCTACAAACTCAACGTGCGAAGGAAGTTTTCACCTTTGATCGCGTTCTCTCCCTGCTCACGCTGCTGTCTTATTCCGCCTGCAGTTCTCTCTCCCATGCGCGTCGAGCGGTGTCTGTCTCTTTTGCGCCCGCTCCTTGCGTGGTCTCTCTGTTTTCGTTGAGAATTCGGTCCCGCGATCGTCTTGGCGTGCTTCAACGTTTCGGCAGTGCCGATCAGGCCCTGCTGCGTGGGATGTACACCTCGACCGACGTCAAAGGCATTCAGAGAGGAGCGTGCAGTTATAATGGCACCTGTGAGTGCAAAGTGTGTCAGTGCGATGTGCGTGTGAGTGCATCAGATTGCTCGCGTACAGCCGCCAGCCAGGGGAACCAGGCGTGCCACATCAAGTTGTATGGTGCTCCTACTGCGGCCACTTCCCCGTGAACCATGCACGACTGGGGGAGTTTATTTCGATGCTCCCAATCTTGTGTTGTGCTGTTAGAAACAAAGCACCGCTCCTAACGAGTCTCTATAGATCTGTGAAAGGCGCATCGGAAGAGCCTCTTGCTCGGACCTTTTCTTCGAAATGCATGAAGGTCGCAAATTTTCAGAAAGTGAAACACTGTTGCTCACTATTATGTGGTTCGGGAATCAAGAACGATATCAAGCAGCATCTACAATTGTGCACCTGAAGCAGATCTATCTCTCATATATTGCTCCAAAACGGAATCAGTATTTTACGTGCATGAATATCGTAAAACATGTTTACGAATGTTTTACTATCGTAAAACGTTCGTAAACAATGTAACTATTTATCTGCGTTTAGGTGCTGCAACAGATATAACATAGATATTTGTTTCTGGTGGAGAGTTGATAAATTACAATTAAGTCTATAGCTAACTCAATCCATTGAAGAATTTTCTTTCGCACAACAATTTTGTCACAATTATGCAACAATTTTTGTCGCAGCATATGAAAAAAAACCTATTCTATGTCTGACCAGACGACAATACATGTTTGTCAAGACCACGTTGAAAGGAGATATTCAGGGTAATTTTACGCCCAATTATCCCATATGCAAACACAAAATACTTTTAACTAAAAGAATGTTTTGCTGCAAAAGAGCTTTAATTTCAATGAAAGAAAGACAATATTCAATAAGCAGGTGGTGGCACCACTCTCAGACGTGTGCATTGACAGCCGAAAGCACCTGCAAAATTATGATATTAGTCTATATACAACAGCACCATTCACTGCATGCATCTGTTTACACAAATTGGGCCCTTTGAGTCTGCTAAAGTACTCTGACACTGACTTTGAATGTAATTTGTATCATTCACTCAACGAAATATTATATGTCAAATTTCAGTATTAGAACATCCATGTAGACTGAAGTTTGTTTCCTTGGTGCTGCAAAGAATATTGATACTACCCTATGTGTAGCCACCTTACATGTGTAGCCACCTTACATGATGACTGGGAACTGCTATGTATCCTATTGTGGACATGGCCCTTAGTTTTTTCAATGTGGACTTTGTCGCTAATCCACCTTGTTTGTAGCAGAGTTCCTTTTCTGCCATTAAATATGGCCCAGTCAATTCCTTTGTTAAAAATAGTTTAAGATAGTTCAAGTACATCTGTATGCACAAAGGCGTACACACATAGGCAATCATGTAAGTCAATGTAGGCAATCCATTCGGGCATTTTTGATTGTCCTGTGGTACTTACATTTCCCACAGAAACAGAAACCAGGTATTTCCAGGTTTGCCCTGTGAGCGTGACACTACAGCTCTCAAGTTTAGTGCAAAAGGACATGCGCAACATACATGCCATCTGTCACCACCTGTGACAGATGGCATGTATGTGACGTATAGGGGTTGCTGAAACTGCTTTATTTACTGTGGCATAAACCACGCTCATAAAAATCTCAATTTATGCGCGGTTTTGCATCTAAAGCATGCAATATTTTAGTGCTGGCATTCATCCATGCACTGTTAGCTTTTTGTATAAAGATGTGCTGTGCAGATCATAAAACATATATTAGTTTTTATTACTTTTTTGCAGTATCTTGCAGATGTCCATGGGTTGCCAGGACCCATGATTGTTTGGAGCTCGGCAACAAAGCTTATTTATTGTGCTGAGGACGAGCGTGTTACCCTGAAAGATGACTGCACGCTTGAAAAGACATATTTCTTGTGTTTGACCACACATTACATAAAGGATCTTACCTACCCGTCCGCTTTGGCCCAAACATTGGGACTAATTCAAAGTTTGCTGCTCAAGGAAGTGAGTTTTCCACGTTGCTGGGCAAGCAGTAAACTGCTGAAGATTCTCGACAAGCTCAAGGGCAACGCCTAACTTATGTTCTTTTTTTGTGCAGCTTTATTTCATTTGTGTGTTTTTATTACATTATTAGGCTGGGTAGATAAGGATGCTGGCTAGCTGAATTTTCACAAACTTTAGAGACATTTAAGCTTGTTTTATGTTCACGTACTTTTCAATGCTCTTTCTTTTGAGGCTACCTGAGTAGTAGGTACACTAGCATTGGAATCTGTGGCAGACATCATGTGCAATAATAACTGTGTGTGTGTGTGTGTGTGTGTGTGTGTGTGTGTGTGTGTGTGTGTGTGTGTGTGTGTGTGTGTGTGTGTGTGTGTGTGTGTGTGTGTGTGTGTGTGTGTTCATATATACATATTCATTGTTCATTTTGTAGTTTTCCTCGGAGTATAACATACACAGTCATCGTATTATTTCTGATGCATGTACTATGAAAAGTCTTATTTATTAGGGTATTATATTAGCATGTCGTTCATGCGCAGCTGATACCCATGTTTTGAAATTTTATTAGCCACTACCTACAGAAAAGCTGCGTCCTCAAACTTCAGGCCTACTAATATAGAGGGTATCTAGTTTAGTCATACATTTGTGATAAATCATAGTACCTACGCGCACTACACAGTTCATGATATAGAACAGATTTTTTTTCCCTGTGTATTCTACTCATATATTGCAAATTAAGTGCCAGAAACAGGCAGGAAGCACGCCTCAAGCCCTTCGTCTGTTTCCAAGGCTACGTATATGACGTTGATCAAGGCCCACTTACTTGCAATACTTCTTTGTTACTCTAGTCAATTCTGTGTTATCTTATTGTGTTTAAGTAAATACATGACATCGATCAAGGGCCACTTACTTGCAGTACTTCTTTGTTACTCTAGTCAATTCTGTGTTATCTTATTGTGTTTAAGTAAAGTTATTATAATTGAAGGCATTTAGGTAGCTCCTGCCATTTATGTGGTGCAATTTTCCATGTATGTATTGCCTTGCACTCTGCAAGAAACTAGAGTTTTTTCTACGTATAGGCGTGCTAAAACTCAAGCTAGGTCATTATCAATTAATTCTAGTCAGATGAGAAGGCCTGAAACCCCAAAAGCATAGAAAAACAACAATCGTTCTGTTCAATTATTTGATCACCTCTTTCGCAGTTCTTTTTTTTACCTTGTTTCTGTAAAAGTGTAAGATTCACTTATTAGTTTACAAACGCTGTATTGGTGTATACATTGTTGCAAAGTTTTGTTTGTAATTGAAAATAAAATATGTCAAACTACAAAAGTGTGCACTGTGTGTTCAGGTTTACTGACTGTGCAAATAGAGGTAAGTCATGCTGTTTGGAAAAAATACTGCTTAAGTTATGCAAAATATTTATAGCTGTTACTGTCTAGGACACAGGTGACTTGTAAGATCACAGGGCCAGTGATAAGATGCATGATTAAAGCATTGCAGAATGCATCAATCCATGCATGTAGACGATGGTACCGAGAGTTGCATAGCAATTGTGGTCATTACTGATAGAGAAACTGGTTAGGAATTTCAACTGAAGAGTTTTGAATACATAAACTATATGTCAGAATGAGACATCCATTACAATGCTGCATTACTGAACTTGTAAGACTGTTCATAAAGAAAATTTTACTGATAACCGATAGGCCACTGACTGCTGTTTGGGACACAACTACAAGGAAAGTGCACACGTTCAAGGCCGAATTGCTAAGGTAGCTGGCTAGAAAATAAGAAGTGGACTGCCCCCTTATTTGTTTTGAAAGGATACGTTCATGAGATTCAGTTAGCTTAATCTGATCCAATAACAGCTTTCCAAACCATTTCAGAGAAACTACTGCCGAGATCCTTTAGGGGGCCATTATGTGCACAGGTGCTGAAGTGCAACATGTGGAGGTTGAGAATTGAGCAATAAGGCATATGACATGTATATTAGGGTGATTTTATTTTTACATTCATTATTTTGTTCACACAATGCCCTATTACTCCAACAGAGCATATAGGTGAAAAACCCTTACGATGCACCCTATTGTATATGTATTGACGCGTGTGCTCTGCAGGTGAGAAAGACAATCGGGACATCAATGAACATCAATGTGTAGTGGGTCTTTGGGATTTTGCCGAAGACATCATGTTTGTCCTTCATGATGAACCGGCAGTGCAACCACACACGGACATAGGAAAGAAGGCACACAACAGAGTGCTGTGTTTCGTGTACCTTTCCTCTGTCCGTGTGTGGTTGGGCTGCTGGTTCATCATGAAGGACAACCAACTAGCCCAAGTTTGTGTCTTGTTAGACATGTTTGTGCCTGCCATTTTTTTGTGTCAACAAGCTGTCCTACTCTTGTAGAACTTTTCACTGTCTTGTGTTTTCGTTGTACCGTGACAATGTTCTCTATATTTTCAATCATGGCTCTGCATCTCATTGTTCTGCTCAGTGTGCAGCTGGGCAGCAGCATAACATGTTCCTTCATTAACTTAATGAACTAAATACTGGCATGGGTACTCGAAGAAATGGCACAAAATGTAACAACATTTAGAGTTGCCAGATGAAACACCTAAATGCCTCAGTTCTACAGTAATGGGTGAAGGAAAGGGCTTGGAGCGCTGAATGGAAATAAGGGACCCATGCATACATAATTAAGTGCCAGGCTGGCACAGTGATGGATTTGGACACAATGCCTAACTTACTGCAAAGATATGTTTGAACACTGCAAGGGAAAGGTCATGTTTTGAAATGAAGCCAGAAAAAGAACAAATACATTTCTGGTCTCAATATTTAGCGAAGGACAAATCTAGTGCTATATGCGAATGCGCTTCATGTGGAACGATGTCTGACAGACGGTGTGCCGTGGTAACTGCCATGGAAGTGGGCCGCGCTGTAAAGGATAATATCGAAGAATTGATCGCTGGGCAAGTTGGTAATTGATGACTACAAAAAACTGCGCGAAATAAACTGGCTCAAGGAAGACACTTGTCCGTGCGTCTCCTTGTGCCAGTTTATTTCGCGCAGTTCTTCGTAAAAAAGAATAATAGCTGCACATTTAGACGTGTATGTCTGCATGCTTATGCGAGCGCTATATGAGCTGCTAAATCTGAAAAAAAGCTGCAATACTTGCGCTTGAACTACTACAGAATGTTTTTGTGTATAGCTAGTGTTGGTACTGGCAATAAATCTTGAATTCTCAAGCACATTTTGTATTAGCTGCTGTACCAGCCAAAGCTAAGGATGTTGCGTGACAGCTTATATTTAAATAACGGTGCACGTAAAGCTACATGGTATGGAACAGGGGGTAGCCAAGGTGGAGGGGGGTGTTGGGGGTGTTCAACCCACCCCTCCCCAAAAATTTTCAATTTGGCTTGCGTATATATATACACAGGCATGCAAACGCATGCACAAACATACATAAAGCATGGATGACCCCCCCCCCTCGAAAAAAATTCCGGCTACGCCCCCGGTATTGAACATGAGGGAGGTTGACTGGGACAGCTCAACATTTATGTGTGTGCTAGAAGTGTGAAAGCGTGCTTTTTATTTGCAGCTGCTATTTGCAATTATGACACCTACTGAGTATAAGAATTGTTCCTCTATATCTACTTTTAGTATTATACGTTTGCATGTCGTGTCCCATGATCCGAATCAAGCAGGATGCTACTGACTGCAAATTTTTAAGACAGGTGAACATTTATTCCTAGAAGTCAAGATTACTGCCCGAGTTCAGCCACTTTTAGCGTTTTGCTAGTTTATACGTTAAAGCGTCGTTAAGCTCAAAGCACACTCGACTGGATGATGCGGAGTGAAGTAATACTGGCCCTTGTCGCTCCGATTACATCTCGTAGCCAAGGAAACGATCACTTTCACTCGTCGACAATGGGTGGAATACGAAAACGACCTTCAACCTGCCATGTTCCCCAACACAGGGCCTCCACCAGATTGCTCTTCGGCGCTGATATGCGGTCAACTGAGGCATGTTGTAGAGCTTCACGTTCATGAACCTTCAAGGTGCAAAACAAGTGCATATTTAATTTGGGGTTGCTATTTAGATTTAACAGCGCCTATTAAATATTAGAACGTTTCAAGTTAATCTTTGCATTATTCAGTATAATTGTTCACATGATCCTTCTGAATCCTCCAGGCCACTTCGGACTTTTGAAGAAATAGCATGGTTGTATCCTTGAAAGCAGGATCATATTGTGATTTCATTCGATTATAAGCATCGCTAGCTTCTTTTGATGCGACGCTTGGCAGGAAACATATGTTCTAACGGGTGATGCAAGCGATTTCATGCGTGCTCTTTCTGCGCCTGTCATGCACTATACGTTTCATCGTTTGTGGAAGCCAATGGGAGCATCACTTCCAACTGTCAACAACGAACGAACCACGAGAACGAACAACCTCAGACCCACCGTCCTCCCCAGCATGACAATTCCACGGCATCGCTCGTCGGCGCCGTCAGCCTCGAGCTCGGGAGACTTCATTCTTTTTCTGCGAAGGCTCGTTGTTCTTTCGACTCAACAACAACGTTTCTTCATCGTCTATGCTATACTCGGGAGAGAAATGAGCGCGCCCGTTCTCAAAGCTGGTCCGTCGCCTCGTACGCGCTGCACTACACCAAACCCATCTGTTGCGCGAATAAGCGATTATGTGTTTTAATGCGATTCCCTGAGATTAACCTCTACACAATACTGTCCGTATAAACGCACCGACATCAACGCGATGCTCGCGAAGGACGTGGGAGACTGTACCGACAGTACTTCGCCAAGTAGAGATGACATCAGCTGACTTCCACCACCTGTACTACGTGAAACATCGCAGAAAACTTTTCTTTGGTGGCTGGTTGCACATCAGGGCACGTTTGGCTGCTGTATGAAGCCGGCAAATGGAAATGCACTCGGAAACGCATCGCTCATTGTTCACCTCTGTCTCCGTGCGGGATGCGGAAGCCGTCGGACGAGAAACATAATTCCACACACAAACTGACTGTGACTGCCCGCGAGCATTATGCGCGAACGATGCCTCTCATATATGCAAAATTATAGCCTTGTAGCCGATCGTAAAATCGTCCAAGATAACGTGAAGTGCACATATAAAGCCCCGGAAGTCCACCCAGATCGCGTGGTGCGGTGGCGTAGTGGTTACAGTGTCTGCTTGTCACGCGGTTGGCTTGGGTTCAAATCCCCGTGGTGGAGTGTGTGTGTTGACGCATGATTTGTGGCTCTCTGTGCAGTGTTCTTCTGATGTGTAAATGCATATTCATGAGTTGGAAGGCTGAAAAGAGCAAAAAAAAGAGGAACGCTGCACGATCAAATGCAATGTGGAAGAATTTCTTTTTTTTTCTAAAAATTTGCGAAAAGTACCACATATATTTCGACCGCATATTGAGTCGTATATAAGCCGGACTGATTTGACCTGAAATACCGCTTAACCAAATCGATGGTATGCGGTACTTTAAGCAGTCACTTTTAAACGGCCTTCTGGCAACGAGATGGCCTCGCCTATGGAAGAGCAGCATAAACTTAGGCCGCATAAGAAAGAGCCGCTTAGCCAGAGGCCGCATAAAGAAGGGCCGCATGAAAGAGCCGTATAAGTAGGCCGCTTAGAGAGCCATTTATAAGCGTCGAAAATTTGACCTACTTTCCGCCTTATATGCGTTGTTTTAAGCGGTCGTTTGCTAAGATTGTAGCATTAGGAGTTATCGATAAAAAAAATTGCATTGAGTGAGTTTCTGGTTTTCGTTGTTTGTCCCCTCCTCACGTAGTCGGACTTGGATCGTACGGCATGCGTTGATGTATGTGCCAATAGTTCTTGATCACCTTTTATTCCAAGTTTCACGACCGATATAATTTGACCTTAACTGTGCCGTGTAAACGACGTTCGAAATGACCGAATTCAAAATGTGTTTTGATACTTCTCGAGCTACAGTTGTCGACTGATTTAATTATACGCAAGAGCATTGGGCTTGTTATTCGGGATGCTAAAAGCGCCGTTGCGTGTTGCTTTTCGTAAGCCTTCTCGCAGTTTCCTCTCCTTCTCCTGTTTTTCAATATAATTCTACAACAGCCGGAACGCATTGTTGTAGGGTGGATCGTAAGACGAAAAAAACATGGCTGATCCCTCCGTCATAGGAATCGTTATAACACGAAAGTGAAACGTCTCTTCACAGAAGTAGTGCTTATTGTGTACTGATATATGAGAGCTTGTACAATGTCTATTCGTGTTTGGCAGCTATAGCACCGTTTGACGTGGATGCACCCATGTTGACAGCATGTCTCTATCGCGACGACTAACGCCCATGATCATGATTAAACTGTTGTGGTAGCTGACGGTGTGAACATATATTTGGATACAGCGAATCGTGAATCCCGCGTAAGGATGATATCAACAAGCTCATAATCAACACTGGTACCCGGTATGCACTTCTTCAAAGCGTCGTCAATTAAGGAGAGAAACGGCACGGTGTGCGCTTTCTAGTAATGGGTAGCCGACGCCTGTGCTCATGCACACATAACACACACTGCGCTTCAGCAACACGGGAGGTAGAGGTTCGTAGCCTGAGCCGCAAACGCGTGCGTCCCGCTGGCCTCTATCTCGCAGGCGCTGCTCTCGCTCCACCAAGGCACGAAATTCGCCCGTCGAAATTGCGTCCTTTCTGCAACGCATATTGCAGCAGTTTTGTTAGTCGGTGCTCTCGCAATTGAAGCAGGCGGCGGCGGAGAAATCCCGTTGGCGCACGTGGAAGCTGCTCTACTCCGATGAGCCGACGCACGCTAACACGAAGCCAAAGGCAAATAACGTAACTGCGTCAAGGGTGCCTCGGCGACGCCAGCGCAGCCAGTCTACCTCTCTGGTATCGAAACGCTTTAACCATGACCTGCTATATCGCGCACAATCTCGGAGTAAGCGCTAGTAAGTGTCGATTGTGAAGCGTTACTTCTTTTCACATCTCAGAGACGGCGGCACCGCCCCGCTCTGCCCGCCGCGAAAGAGAATGAGTGAAAGATATAAGGCGCGTTCGCGCCGTGTCTAGCATCTCTCGAGCTAGCTTAGTCGGCAGAGCGTCGGGCGCTGGACGTCGCGGCCGCAACGTCGTGGGTTCGATTCCCAGCGGGGTATCTTTTTCTTGGTTTTTTTCTTTCTCACCCGTTGGCGTCCATTTTATCAACGTCATATCCGTGACGGATGTACTTGGTGGACCCCGGCATAAAACACTTTCGTGTTAAAAAAAAAGAACACGGATAATGGTTTCAAAATGAACTCACGATTACCAAGGGCAAACATGCCAATAGTAAACGTAATAGTGCAAATAAACTTGTACTATAGGTTGACGTTAGAGCGCATTGGGAAAACATTTTGCATAATGGTTACAAAGTGAACAGACAAAGAGTAAACACACCAATATAAAGACGCTAAGAGCAATGACAACAAGAGTGTAGGTTCTGCAAGCCAGATTAAGTGTTTCGCGCTGTCACAAATACGCCGTCTTAGCGCACTTATTACGTCTTTATCATATGTCGACACCACGATACGTAGCAGTTTGTTCCGCTCTTTAATACACGGGGGAAGAAATAAGATTGAAATACTTTTCTATGACAAGGAATTATGCATACATTTCTGCCATTGTGCTTTCTACGTGATACGAAGATAGGTGGTGTTAGGAAAACGCTGCGGTTAAAAGCCGAATTATTTCGATCAATTTGGTTCTACATCGAGAACATAGATAGGGTACGGTGGATATCCAATATGTCGCGACCGAGCATGTTTTCCAGGGTGTCGACATTCGTATTAATTTGATGAGAGTTAATACAAACCATGCTGCATTATTTTAGATAGCCCCCAGCTATTAGCAAGATTTGCAGACTCAAGAGTCCCATACAACGGCAGCATATTTCAGTTAGGGACGAACGTCACAAAAGTACAATACCACTTTCATTTCACGCGATGCCTTCCTAAAGTTTCTTCTCGAGAAGTTACGCACATGGTTGGCTTTTATGGTTATGTAGTTTGTGAGGCTGTTCCAAACTATGTTGGACGAAAACATAATTGCTTGATATATCGCTTCCTCAGTAATTGCTATTTGTTGATGATTTGAAAAAGTAGTGGTTTCCTGTGATTACGGGGTTCCCAAAAAACCGGAGGTGATTACACTTGCAAATATTCAACGTCATATGCGGTTTGCGGCACCACAAAGCTATTTGTTCGAGCGCTGCTTGCAAGTTAGTGGTGTCTATATGATTGGTAATGTCCCTATGTATCGCATGGTCGTCAGCGTATAATGTAAGCTTGAATGTGATGTATGAACCTATCGCGCTAATATATGCGAAAAACAAATGTGGCCCTACAACAGACCATTCTAGAATGCCTGATGTGTGAACCTGACCTAGGAATTACTACTCTTTGGTTTCGGTTTGTAAGGTAATCTTCCAGCCTTCAAGAATGAATTGTGGTAAGCCACGATAGCAGAAGTAAAGAATGCGGTACATTATTCAAAGCTATTTGAAAGTCTAACATGATTCAGTATATGTGCCGGAGTCAAATGACGAGAACAGATTGTTGGAAAATTTCATCATTTCAGTGACGCAGGAGTGGCTGGCCCTGAAGCCATGCTGATTAGGAGTGATTAAATTATTGTCTACGAAGAGTTGATAAAGCTCGGATATATTATTCTGATTAAAAGCAGCGCAAACAGCATGGACACAGAAGATGCATATTGCCTATCGAGTTAGATTTCCTCATTGCCAGTCACTAAATCTCTTCTTTTCTAGTTTTTGGCATCACATGTTCCTTTGCGAGAGTATTTATGCCTGTGTGTTTTTCAATAAATCTGATATGATAGTTAGCGCTGTGTACGTGTGCTCCTCTTTCCGTCCGTGTTTGCGCTGCCTGTAATGATGACATGGTACCACCTCACCCAGCAAGACACCCTTATGAATATACAGGGTGTTTCAAGAAATGTGTCCAACCTTCTCAAAAAATCAGGAAAAGGTGATATTTGATTGCTGCCTTCAGAATTGGTTTTTCTGCAGTGGCAGGGATTTTAAGATGGTTAAAGAAATTATGTGGGACTATAATTAGAGAAGTTAAATTAATTATTGTTTTAATTAGTGGAGTTACGAGGTTGTGTCAAATGGGAGAATTGAAGTTCTTCATGCCAGAAACCCAACCCAACTTTGAGATTTAGAAATAGTGGCATCTAGTAATAATTGCGAAGTAATGAAATTCAACCAAATTCAATGGCGAAAGCTCAACAGAAACATGGAAGAACGCCACTGCCATATTCTTCTGAGACGTCCAAAATGAGTGAATAACTTTTTCTGTAGCGCTAGGAATCTTAAGAGGGTTAGAGACATGACCTGGGGCAGTAATTAAGAAAGTAAAATTGATTACCCTTTTAATTAGTGGAGTTAGGTGACTGTGTCAAATTGGGGAATTGAAGTTCTTCGTGCCAGAAACTCATCCCAACACTGAGATTTCGAAAAAGCGGCCTATAGTAATAAATACAAAATAATGAAATTCAACCGAATTCGATGGCTTTCGCTGTTGAAAGCCGTTGCATTTCGTTGAAATTCATTACGCCACAACAATTACTAGAGGACGCTTTTTCGAAATCTCAAAGCTCAGATGGGTTCCTCGCATGAAGAACTTCAATTCTCTCATTTGACACAATCACTTAACTCCACTAATTAAAAAGTTCATTAATGTAACTTTATTAATTAATCTCCCAAATGATGTTCTTAACTACCTTAAGATTCCTGCCGCTCCAGAAAAAGCAATTCTGAAAGCCCCGAGCAAATATTACATTTTCCTGATTTTTTGAGAAGGTTGGACACATTTCTTGAAACACCCTGTATAATGTGTTCTAATGTATTGCAGCCTACACTAGTTAGTGAAATGGGCCTATAATTGGGAACCAGACTCTGCTGACCATTTCTTTCTTTCTTTCTTTCCATTCGTGTTTAATTCGAGCAAGCGGATCGTGCGATAGACAGGGGCAACGGTCGGTCTGTTGTAACAGAAAGGGCGTCAATATATAGGTAGATGTATCAACATCCAACCCCTCCCCCCTTACAGGAATGAGACATGGGGTAGTATGTATCACTCAGGCAAATGTTTCTACAGATTTCACATAATGCGACCGCTCGGCAGTCGCGTCATAGATCGACAGGATGACGGCACGTACTCCTATTTCCACAGATCTGAACTGAACTCATCGAAGTAAACAGTAGTCAGGTAGATCGCGGAAACTGCGTTAGTGTGGTTATTGGGGAGGTTAACCTCTTCTCGGAGTCGTCGTTCTTCTTTTCGCCCTACAATAGTGAATTAAAAAGATTGATTTCCGTTTAGTCGGATTCGGTTTCTTTTCTTTTTAAATGCCTTAGTTTGCCAGGCGGCACCACAACGCGTCACACACGACTGAGTGAGCGAGATCACTAATAAATATCCTGCAAGTGGATGGCCTGGGCCTAGGCCGCGCCGGGGGCAGTAGGGAGACCCCGGTCTCTTGGTAGCTTCCCGGCCTTGCTGGCATACCTAAACATGGCCCTGGAGATCTGAGCTAGTCAGTGCGGCTCTCGCCCACGCCCTTATTTCATCCGGGGAACCTTGAATTCTCAACTATTTCGTCATCCAATAGTATGTGATCTAGGACGGCTTCTCTATCATTACATAATCTACATGTGCCCTCAGGTTGTAATTGCTTAAACCTGTGGTTAAGTTGCACCGGTTCCGTGTAAGATCCAGTTTTAAAGCGCCTCCAGTCGACCGCCTTAGACCGTTGCAAATTTGGGCTAGGAGGTTGATATATACACCTCCACTTTCTGTAGAATTGGGGCCAAAGACGAATAGATATTGTACAAACCCTTGTACATCAATGTACAAACAACATTTAACCATTTCTGTGAGGACACGTGCGCTTTCGTGCTATTCCGATTCTTATGACGGAGGGATCAGCCATGCTTGTTTTTTAAATTTGTTGTTCGCTAGAGCATATTTTCTTTAGAGTGATTGGTTCGCAGCCATTATTCCCGCATTAGAGGGCTAGGTGGCCACTGATCGCTTTATTTACGAGGAAGTTATGCTCTTTATTTTCTGTTTATTCATCTGCCAGTTTGTCCGACATCTTCTCTCGCTACTGACTGTGGGACCGAATAGACTTCGCCTTCACTGCAGTTTGGAAACCGCTTTGCGTGTCTTATGAAGTTGAACCGTGACTCACCTTCTGTTGTGCTCACTTTGTAATACGTTGCGTAAAGTTCGTTAAGACATGACATTTTCTTAGGAGTATTTTATTGGGGTATCGCAGTTACAATCGCCCTAATGTTGCTCTCTGTTGCTGCTTGGCTATTCTGTGTGTTTTCTCTATCTTCCTTAGGTTGTAACGCCTGCTTAAACGCCTATTTTTGTGGGGTTTTTGCAATAGCGACAAGTGCTGAGAGACCGCAACCTGTAATGGAAGTTTCAGAGGCGCAGATACCATGACCAACGCCCGATTGGACGACCAGCAAGGTGGAAGATAAGCGCGCACACAAACTTCAGCCTTGCAATCACATTTGCGGTACTTCTCTGAGACCTCCAATGAACTGGTGAACAGCGAGAGGAACTGCGTGTAAATGTTGAGAAAAGGTGGAAACAAAAACGAGAAAAGGGGACGCGAGGCCACAGCACAGAGTGGTGGGAGCGCCAGTCGTGCCGTTGTCACGGCAATCTTTGACGCGACAACCAAGAGCTCGTACTATAAGAAATCGATAGGAGCCCTTGTGTGAACACGACATACGCCCCCCCCCCCCCCCCATTCATCCCTGCAGATACAGCATTGCCGCCGTCGATAGAGCGCGCACCACTCGTCGAGTTCGAAGCACTGTGGGAGATGAAAGAGAACGCAAAAAAAGAGGTCTGGAAACCGCGAAAAGTTTTACTGAAGCAACTGGTAACGATATTTGTACAATCTACAATAGCAAGCTGAAAACATCCTCATGGGAGAGGTCCATTAGCGAACTGCAATATGAGAAGTTTGAAACCTTATCTTTCTTTTCGCTTTAATGATCGATACATGAGCGCATTAAAACTCTGCGTTTCTGGTCCCTGCACTGTAGCACTGTTGCGTAACAAGCACTTTCATGCGCCGCTCTCCGGTCAAAAATTTGACATCTGCGCATAATCCGTAGGATGCGCAGTGGCTGTCGGAACACCGGCGACGCTGACTGCAATTAATCTGGAACCTTATCACATCGTCATATAGCACTATTATAATCATCATTGCTGGGCTGTGACTCAGTTCTGATAGTTTCTGAAGTGGAAAAAAAAAGACCAATATCTAAACTTATTGTCAATCAAATACGGAAAGCAGAACTCGCCACGTTGCTTTTATACATTCACGTGCACCGTCTTCTAAATATGGTAAATATTTCTATTCTTTAAAAGTGAGCTCAGATTTAATGCAGTGCTTACAACATTCGTGGTCGGTATTGGGGCTGCTTGCCAGTTTATTCCTTTTAACCAAGTCATTACCTTGTCTTTGTTAATGACCTGTGTAAGATTAAATACAGAATTAGTATTGACACTGTACCCTAGTGTAGCGGTGAAAGACCAAGGCATTCACCAGTGGGATCATCTCTTAGTGCAAAGGCGCGAGCGCTGATCACGAGCTGTGGTTGCAGAGCCTGCTTGTTTCTCGCTGGACCTGCGGTCTACCTGCTACAAGACGTCGTCAATAAACCCCCTTGCAAAGTGGTGGAGGAGCTGGGTAGGTAAATGTGGAACTTCGAAGCCGGAAGCTGCCCACTGCGCCGACAATGCCTGATCAGACCACCGAGCAAGGCACCGCCCAACAAGGCACGGCTCAGTCACCGCTGGTCATCGTGCCTACCACCCTGCGCCAACGCGATCCTTCCTTCTTCAACGGCATCGAGGACCAAGATGTGGAAGAGTGGCTGCTGTTATTTGAGAAGGTGAGCGCCGCCAACAAGTGGGACGACCCTCGAAATTGGAGTATGTCCCATTCTAGCTCAAAGACGTCGCCAGCCTGTGCTTCCACAACCACAATTCAGAATTTTCTACATGGGCCGCTTTCATGACCACCTTGGCAGCTGTGTTTGGTAGCCCCGCAGTACGCAAGCTCCGCGCCGAACAGCGCCTACGCGGACGTGCGCAAAAGCAGGGCGAAAACTTCACCGGCTATATCGAAGATGTCATCGATCTATGCAAGCGCCTTAACCCTGAGATGACTGAACAAGACAAGATCCGACATATCTTGAAAGGCATCGACGATGATGCTTTTCAAATGTTGCTGGCGAAGGACCCACGTACCGTGTCCGAGCTTGTGACATTGTGCCAGAGCTTCGAAGAACTTCGTAAGCAACGGGTCTCAGTTCGGAGGTCTATGACAGCAGACGGCTCCCTCGCCGCCTTGACCGTCCGTGGTGATAACACCCTGTTGGCGCAGATAAAAGAATATGTACGCGCAGTGGCTCGACAGCTCTCGTGCCTGTCGTATTTGCCGACCACCGAAGTGCCCACGAACTGCCTATCGCAGACAGGCTATTCAAGAGCAGGTCTCCGAGGCGTTGCCGTTGCCGTCCGCCTCTCCACCGACACCCGTCGCCGCACCACTGAGTTATGCAGCTGCCGCAGCAAGGCCGCCGCGTCGTCTGCCAGTATCGCCCCCACAACCTGTGCGACCGTCTACCATGCCATTTTCTGCTAAACCGCAGCACTACGGAAATCCCTGGCGCACTGCTGAGAACCGGCCCATCTGCTACGCTTGCGGGATTCCAGGTCACGTTGCACGCCTATGTCGTCCGCGCTTCGCGGTGAACCAGGAGGCACCAAGATATCCCGACTACTCATTTCGGCCGCCATACCGCGCGCCTCAAACGCCACCTGAAGTTTACGAACGCGACGCGCAAGCTGCTCCCGATACCCAAACCTTCGCTTCTCGACGGTCTGCTTCCCCTTCACCACGTCGTCGTTCTGTGTCACCTATGCGTCGACGACCCACCCCCACTGAGACGGAAAACTGACTGCCGCAGCTCCGGAGGCACGAGCTGCGTCATCGTCTATTCGTGTAAGTCCTCGCCTGTCCCCCGCCAATCTTATTGATGTAACTGTCGAAGATGTACGAGCACTTGCGCTCATCGATACTGGTGCCGCAATATCCGTGATCAGTCAAAGACTCTGCCGCTCTATTCGTAAAGCAACGACGCTTTCTCCCGTGGTTTCCCTCAGCACTGCGAGCGCACAACAAATTGAGCCAGTTCCGGCATGTACAGCCAAAGTGGTAATTCGAGACGTGCTGTACACCATTGCATTTCTCGTGTTGGCTTCATGTTCCCACGATATCATTCTAGGATGGGATTTCTTATCACGCCATGACGCCGTTGTCGACTGCGCTCGGGCCAAAGTGGAACTATCTGCGTTTCGTGACGCGCCTTCTGTCGATGTGACCGTAGCTACTGTGACCAACCTTGTCGTCGCGACGGACATTGACCTCCCTCCTTTCAGCGCCGTATTTGTTCCTGCCTACTGCGCTTCCCTTTCTGACGTTACTGTTCTGTTCACGCCATCTGACATCTTCAGTAGCCGCCACCACACGTCGCTGCCATTCGCCGTTCTGGCGCTTCGTCAAGACACCACCGGGATATTTATTTCTAATCCCAACTTGTGCCCTATCAATTTGAGCCGCAACGATACGCTCGGCCACATTCAGCCTATCAATGAAGGCGTTATCGTGCCTCTTGATTTCACCGACACCAAGTTGAATCCGGAGCTGAACGCGTTGATTCCTCACCTTGCTTTGGACAGCGTGTCATCAGATGCATTTCACCGTTCTATCGACAACCATCTCGCTCCGGCTCAACGAGAGCAGCTTCTTGCCCTGCTGCATGAGTTCAGACGTTCGTTTGACTTACCCCAAGCGGCGCTAGGCCGAACAAACACCGTTGTTCACACAACTGACACTCCTTTGCGCCAGCGCCCCAATCGTCTATCATCAGCGGAGCGTCGTGTCATTACAGAGCAAGTTGACGACATGCTACAGCGCGGAGTCATCAAGCCTTCTTGTAGTCCTTGGTCATCCCCAGTTGTACTCGTCAAGAAGAAAGATGGTTCCATCCGATTCTGCGTGGACTACAGGCGCCTGAACAAACTTACGAGGAAAGATGTTTACCCCCTTCCCCGCATAGACGACGCCTTCGATTGTCTTCTCCAAGGTGCCGAATTCTTTTCTTCACTAGACCTGCGTTCGGGTTATTGGCAGGTCCCAATGGCCGAGTCTGATCGCCCGAAAACAGCTTTCGTCACACCGGATGGCATCTACGAATTTACAGTAATGCCTTTCGGATTTTGTAATGCGCCCGCAAAGTTCGAGCGAATGATGGACAGCATTTTACGCGGTCTCAAATTGAAGATATGCTTGTGCTATCTTGACGATGTTGTCGTTTTTTCACCCGATTTCACCTCGCATCTCACTCGTCTGCGCAAGATTCTCCAGTGCCTTACCAACGCAAGCCTTCACCTTAACCTGAAGAAATGCCACTTTGGGGCTCAGCAACTCACCATACTTGGTCATGTCGTTTCAAAAGACGGCATCCTCCCCGACCCTGACAAACTTCGCGCTGTTGCTGAATTTCCAAAGCCGACTCCAGTTAAAGAACTACGGAGCTTCGTGGGCCTGTGCTCGTATTTTCGTCGCTTTGTCCGGAACTTCGCTTCCATCATCGCCCCGCTCACCAAACTCTTTGCTGGCCCTGCGGATCTTTCGAATTGGACACAAGCCTGTGACGAATCCTTCACTACTCTGCGCCAACTACTTCGTCGCCCGTCCTGCGCCATTACGACCCAACTGCGCCAATCGAGGTACACACAGACGCCAGTGGCGTTGGCTTTGGTGCAGTACTCGCACAACGCAAACCTGGTTTTACGGAGTATGTGGTCGCCTATGCCAGCCGTGCCCTCACCAAGGCGGAAGTCAACTACTCTGTAACCGAAAAGGAGTGCCTCGCGATTGTGTGGGCGTTAAACAAGTTTCGCCCCTATTTGTACGGCCAATCTTTCGACGTGGTGACTGACCATCACGCACTCTGTTGGTTAGCGTCGCTGAATGATCCTTCTGGTCGGCTTGGACGTTGGGCACTTCGCCTACAAGAATTCGGCATTCGCATCGTCTACCGATCGGGGCGAAAGCATTCTGACGCAGATGCTCTCTCACGATCACCCGTGATATCCGATGAAAAGGAAAGCTCAACCATCAACTTCACCCTCACCGCTGTTAGCGTCACCGACATGCCATCTTAACAGCGAAAGGACCCTTGGATTGTCTCTCTCTTGAATATGCTCTCCGACTCATCAACTCCCGGATACCCGCGGGCCCTTCGCCGCCAGGCAACGCATTTCGCGATACGGGATACCCTACTATACCGTCGCAACTATCAAGTGGCGGGTCGTAAATGGCTGCTCGTCATACCCAGCCATATGCGGTCTGATGTCTGCGCATATTTTCACGCTGAACCGCAACATGCACACGCTGGTGCGCTAAAAACGTATGAGCGGATCCGCCAACGTTACTACTGGCGGGGTATGTACACATTTGTGCGAAAATACATTCGCTCATGTTCCATGTGTCAACAGCGTAAGTCATTTCCTCATTCACCCGGTCAACTGCAGCCTCTACCATGTCCTGTACGCCCATTTGACCGTGTTGGGATTGACCTATACGGCCCACTTCCGTGCTCTGTTGCTGGTAATCGATGGGTGATCGTAGCTGCCGACCATCTGACAAGATACGCCGAAACGGCAGCGCTACCTTCGGCTCGTGCTCGTGACGTTGCCACCTTCATCTTGCATCGGTTCATTCTTCGTCATGGGGCACCACGGGAGCTACTGAGTGACAGAGGTCGCATGTTTTTGTCTTAAGTTCTCCAACAGCTTCTTCACTCATGCCGTACAGTGCACCGCACATCAACGGCCTACCATCCTCAGACGAACGGCCTAACGGAACGTTTCAACCGCACACTGGGAGACATGCTTACCATGTATATTGATTCTGACCACTCCACTTGGGATATCATTCTCCCTTACGTGACGTACGCATACAATACTGCGACACAATCCCCAACGGGCTTTTCCCCACTCTTTCTTTTGTATGGCCGCGAGCCATGCAGCACTCTCGACACAATACTGCCGTACAATCCCGATGCCTCGGAATTCAGCCCAGTTTCCGATATGGCCGAATATGCTGAAGAGTGTCGTCAGCTCGCACGGTCATTCACGTCGGGCAGTGCTGGGCAGTATCGAAGATACATGTATCTTGCATACTATATTAGATACACTTTGGGTATCTTGTATCTGTATCGCGATACGTCTCGAAAGACGAGTATCTGTATCTGTATTTCCGATACATTCGATAATGTATCGTGTATTTTAAGATACAAGATATTTCTATCGCAACACAGCCGTGCGAAACAATAATCGCTGGCCGATCTCCGCTTCTCAAGCTGGTACTGGTGCCACTAAGCGATCTGAATAAGTCTAAGGGCAGTCACGTTATTTTTGCGCCAGAGGCATCCAGTGAGGGTAGATCAGGAAGACAAGCACGCGGACGTTTACGCCCAGCCCACGTACTTTTTGTTTTCTCGACTTCTTTTCTTTTTAGTTGCTCCAATGCCGCTACACTTGCTCATAACCACTGTCCTGCGCCGCGTACTCCACTGCATGCGGCGTCTATCGCGCAAATTCTGCTGTTGTTACAGTGTCGTTATTGCAGATTCTTTTGCGTCTTGATCCGTAACGAAATGTGATGCGTGCAAGGATGGGGTTGCTTTGCGTCGCGTGGATTTTACATATTAGCGATTTAAAAGATCTCGAGGATATAAGTTTGACTTGCATGCAATGAATTAACTTATATGCAAATAAGATTCTAACAACTTTAGCACCACAGGTACTGATGCTAGATCTAATAGAGCAAGCGTTTACCTAACAGAAAATATCTTGGCGTACGGTATTTTTCACTTCCATCTGCATTTATTCAATGAATTTATGAAATCATAATTTGATTATTAGCACAAGGCACAAGTGCTTTCTTAGCTGTAGTTTTGCGTCACATACATTTCCTAGGTCTCTGCACTGTTTTTCCGGTCTGGTACACAGTTCGAACGCGCCATCAGTATTTTTGTTTGGTCCATGTCCATGCCTTGTTCATTTCGAAAAACTACGATAGACGTTATTGCGAAGAGCATAGAGATACATGTGGTTAAAGAAAATGAGTCGAGGAACGCAGCACAGCGTTGCACAGGTCGCGCAGAAACAACGTGGGTTCGATATCTAACGCGTGTTTATAATCGCAGTGGGGAATACAATGTAGTCATAACGTAGTTCAGCGCAAAAAACAGGCAACAGACGAGTAAGAGGACAAGGACACAGCGCATTCTTCCAACTAAAGTTTATTGGATTGGAACGCATGTATATATACACACAGGAAAAGCAAGAAAAGATAAAAGAAAAAAACAGGAAGTAAAAACCGAAAGGTGAAAAGAAGAAAAGTGCCGATAAGTCACACACGTGTGCCAACACCGCCCCCCTTCCCATGACTCGCCAAAAACAAAAGCTCTTTGTCAGAAAGATGCAAGGAAGGCATGCTTACGCATGCGTCCCCAGACCGTTTAATTTTATCAGCCTCGATGATTTCCCTCACTCGAAGCTGGTGAAAAGGGCAATGGCGCAGTCGGCCTTGCAGAAGGCCCTGTGCAAGTCGTGTCACCACAAGGTGGATAACGCCTTTGGTCCCGACTGCGTGCAAGGATCGCAGTGTTTTCAAAGAGGGGCCTACACTCACAATCCGTCTCAAAGAGGGGCCTACACTCACAACGGTCTGGGGACGCATGCGTAAGCATGCCTTCCTTGCATCTTTCTGACAAAGAGCTTTTGTTTTTGGCGAGTCATGGGAAGGGGGGCGGTGTTGGCACACGTGTGTGACTTATCGGCACTTTTCTTCTTTTCACCTTTCGGTTTTTACTTCCTGTTTTTTTCTTTTTTCTTTTATCTTTTCTTGCTTTCCCTGCGTGTATATATACATGCGTTCCAATCCAATAAACTTTAGTTGGAAGAACGCGCTGTGTCCTTGTCCTCTTACTCGTCTGTTGCCTGTTTGTTGCGCTGAACTACGTTATGACTGACTCGTTCCAACTCGCCCAACAAGCAACGTTGCTAAGAATACAATGTAGATGTATTGCTGTGCAAGGTTATCTTAGAAGTTTGAGAGTCACATCTCCTCTGCAATGAACACTTTTCTTAACCGCATACCTCAGATCGGAAGCACACGCCACTAGAGAACAGCAGTTCGGCTTTGCGAAGCGATGCGCCTCGTGCAGCTGCCGTCCGGGTGAGTTTTGAAGCGCGCAGAGCTTCGATATTGCGTTCCCATCGATTTGTGGCGGTACAGTGAGGTTCGCTGACCGTTCGGCGCTGGACGACGAAAGAAACGGCCGCATGTTCTTGGTCCGAAAGCTCCGCCAACGACTGTGGCTCAGCCTCTCCGTGGCCTCTCCTCATGGAGACGCAAGCAGACGATTCCACAACGGCGCCCAACAAAAAATGACGGACGCGGCCAGTGTTGCCAGAGCACCAAGCATTATGGATATCCGCAAAGATTGCAAAGATTTAGTCCCGTATGAGTGTTGCTTTATGAAGACGGAAGCTGGTTTCCAACAATGTCGTCGGTCACTGCTGCCCACATGCAACAGAAACATATGTTATGTGAACAGCAGTGAATTACACGTGGCCATTTATCATGATGGTGCTGTCGTGCCTCGTAAGTAGCCCTGCTCAATACCGTGCACGCGATTTTTATCAATTTTACCGATATAACCAAATGATTGGTAGGGGAACCACACAATGCGAGAGAGAGACGGTTGAAAGATATCAAATGGGAAACAGGTTTATAAAAATGCGTGAGAGCGCGCTTTCCTAATCGCAATGAAAGAAAGAGGTGGCTTAATTGGCAAAATACTGTCATTATCATCCGCAATACATTACACTTGTATAGGTACTATTTTGTTTACGGCGCATGGGCGCCTTTGTTTTCTTTCTAATCTTGTCTTTCACTAAACTATTTTTTTTCTGTCCGAGCGTCTGTGTACACAGGTATATATAGTATACCGCCTATTTTCCTGATGCTTGTCCGTAAAATACATGGTGAATTTTTGCGCTGAGCGCTGCTTCTTCATGTATATAATAAATTGTGCGGATGTACGTTTTTTATATGCGGTGAAAACTTCAATTCTGCTCGAATGGCATCTTCACAATTACACTGGACAAGAAGTAAGGCCGCCTTTTTTTACGTTTCTACAGCAACCGAGACTGGTTCGACTCATGTAGGGAGTTCACGCATGCTTTAGCCCAAACAGCGTCGTGAATCACTGCGAGGAACCAGCCTAAATAGTGTGGCAGAAGCGTTTGAACGCCTGCAGAGAGCATGTGCTCTAATTTGAGAAGAGTCACATCACTCTAACGATGGAGCTTGTTGACTACACCTCAGGCAGAGTGGCAAGGCTCTGCACGAGAGTTTGCCTACTCTGTGGAACACAGAATCCTTACTTCGCATACTTTGGGGGGATAGACGTCATAGCAGGGAAATTTTGATCTCATGGCGACGTCACTATGACGTCACATCACATGCCATTGTCGCTTGCTCATCCGCGGGCCGATTCCGGAGGCACTGCAAAACCACGCGACGTGTAGAAGGCTTCCGATTCCTCCGAACCCGGAGGCAGTGCAAAACTAGGTTAGGTGTGAAAAGCATTCAAGCAGGATCAATACAATCAATTGAGAAGCGAAAAAAGAACATGGTTTTCGTCTACCTGTAGTCTTAGGCAAATGCAGCGGCCGTGCAAATGCATAAGGGACTGTGTGACTTTAAAGATGGAGCTGCTTAACATTGAGGATGTGCCGGCGGTGGTTTCACAAAACTCGACAGGTGTGCTCTAGAGAAAGCGGGTGTGTGCCAAGCAGCATCTAGCATAGCATAGCCATCCCTAGTGTAGTAATGTCAGGGTGGTAGGAAAGGCAAGTGAGGAGGATGAGGAGTGATGTGAAGGTGAAGATGAAGGAAAGGAGCAACGGAGAGGGTGAATCATGACATAGCCCTGTATAGTATAGTTTAGCAACGAAATGAAAAAAGACGTAAGGGTGAGTAGGCCAGTCAGTCAGTGAAAGAACTTTATTAAGATTCTGAGGCGTCGATTCCCCTGAAGGCGGAGGGTCGGCCACGGGCCGCACCGACGTGGTGAAAGTCAGAGCGAGCCCCACCGCCAAGTTAGGGGCCCTTGGACAGCCCGAAGTTGGAAGGATGTGAGGTTAATTACCGGGAAGGAGGAGGACAATGAGGAGGTGAGAAAGGGGGTAACTGCCAAGTGACTCCAGCATAGCATAGCACATGCTGGAGTTGCATGGCTGTAAGGTGCAGAAGTGGGCGAGTAGCCCACCTCTCTCCCTTACAGCAATTCATAGTATAGTATGGCAAGGCCGTGGGAAAGGGAATTGAGTGTGAAGAGGCAGGAAATGAGGACGGGAAAGGGTAAAGCCTGGTATAGTCTCGTATACTATAGTTTAGGAAGGGGGTGTGAGTGTTATGTGAGGGTGAGAACTCATGTAAGGGTGCTGGGGTGAGAGAGCAAGTATGTGCCAAGCGACTTCTAGCATAGCATAGTCATGCAGATTATAGTATAGAAAGGCTGTGCGAAGGGAAGTGAGGCTCAGGATGAGTGATGTGAAGGTGAGGAGCAAGTAAAGGAAGAGGGGAGAGGTAAAGCATGGTGTAGCCTTGTATAGCATAGTGTAGTAAGGGTCACAGAATAGCGATGCACAATATTAATAAATAATATCTGGGGATTTACGTCCCAGAACCAATATATAATTATGAGAGACGCCGATGCACAATATTGCATAAAGGAAAAAGAGTGTGCAGAGGAGTGATGTGAAGGTCAGGAGGAAAGAAAGGAGGAGAGCGGAAGGCAAAGCATGACGCAGCTTGAAAGAACGTTAGCATCGGCATATTGGTATTCCATCTTAAACTTATAGCGCACAAAAATGACTACTTTCTGGGAGCTGTACTTTCTGTGAGCTATAGGTGTTAAGATCACGCAGCCTTCTATAGTGTAGTATAGCAACCTAATGGGAAAGGGAAGTAAGGATGAGGAGGACTGCTACAAGGGCGAGGAAGTGGGAAATGAGGATGAAATTCACAAGGTATTTTATACACTCACCTGAGATGACTGGAAGTCGAAAGCCGTCTTTTTCTTCTAATTTGATGTATGCATCCTGCCCCACCACCTTCGAAAGCTTTCTGCACCTAACGTGGTTTTCCATTGCCTACAGTATCGGAGGCACCTCACCTGGTTTTGCACTGCCTCCGTGACGGGCCTGCTTTTGACGAAGCTACGATGTCATGTGATGACGTCGTCATGTGACGTAACGCCACATGACGTAGTTGTCACATGACATCGTAGCTTCGTCAAAACAAGGCCCGTCACGACGATCCGTCACTATGACGTCATAATGACGTCACGATTTTTGGCAATCTGTGATTTTATAATGGCGTCATATGGTAATGACATCACGTGATGATGCTTTTTGAAACCTATGAGAAAGTGGGCATATGCCACGCAGCTCCTAAAATAGCACAGCCATGGATAGTATGGTATAGCCACGGAGTTGCAAAGGGAAGCGAGACTGAGGAGTGATGTGCGATTTACACCCAGGCTACGTGTAAATAAAAGAGTGTGTGGAGAGTACTCGTTGAGTGCGGACGTTTCTTCTGCTGCAGCGCTTCGCGCCAAACCGCGTGTTCGGGCTGGCTGGCGTCCCCGCCTGTCGCGTTGGTCACCGCCGGTCTTCGCCTGCTACTGCGCCGGGACTACCAGCCCGCAACACAGCACTCATGTTTCTTGACCTATTGCCAGATGGCGTCATATCTCACGCAGCGCCTCTTCTATCGTCTTTAGACGACATTTGCAGCGAAGCACACAGATACGCGGCCATTTTTTTTCTGCGCTTTTCACGCTAGAAGTGCCTATGTCGTCCGTGTCGTTGCCACGCAAGGTTTCAGCAGTCAATAATGCGTTTTAGTGTCCGGCATTAAAAAAAAGCGTCGCGTAAAACCTAATAAAGTGTCCTCAAGCTGGCGCTACGTGAGCGTGCGTTAGGGCCCGCTCACGCTAGCGGCAAGCCCGCCGCAACGGCGCGGTGCCGCAGAACGTCCGCCGTCGCCGCACGCGCGAGAGCTGTCCAACTTGCACGGCAAGCTTCGCCGGCGAGCCTCCGAAAAACATGGCCGCACTGCCAAAAGCGGTTGTTGTCCACCTCGAATCTATCCTGTGGCTGCCGTGCGCTCTGTAGCGTGTAAGCTCCGAACCGATGCTTCCATTTGCTTTAGATTCGTGTCCTTAAGCTTCGACAGCGAAGTATTCGGCCGATTCGGCCTCCTTTTTGAGAGCCATACACAAATAATCGATGCTGTAGGCTTAGCAAGTTCTCCGGTAGCCGGAGAACGGCGCGAAAATGGGTCTCGGACCTAATCTTCCAACGGCAAAGAACGGCAGACGTGCGCGAACGAAATCGCTTGCGCACGGCAGCCTGAGAACGTCATACGGCAAACGGCGAGCTGCCGTGCCGCTAGCGTGAGCGGGCCCTAAGTAAACAGCGAAACCGTCAATAAAATAGCTAAAGGAAGGCTATACGCATTTAATACAAGGCTATAAATTTCCACCGCGTGAAACATGACTGCGCTAAACATGTGTCTGGGATACCAAGCGCAGGGCGCACGCATTCTGAGCTATTCTCCGCTCAAAGCTTGCAAAAAATCTATATGCAAGCGATAATTTTATTTCTTTTTCGCGCGGAGCATTACGCAGTGTCAGTTAAGTGTCATGTACAGCGGCCGAAACGCCCCCGAGATAACTATATTTAAATCAAAGGTAATAATTCCGGTACAAAAATATTGGTGAAATTTACCGGTGAATTCTATTCTTTACATGAGGGTATGTAGTTTCACATCTGGAAGATACTGTTCCATACATTTTGACAACAATGAAGCAACGCTCGATACTTTCCCAAGTCGCTCATAGTTCTCTAAGTTGTCTTCCATAGTAGAGTACATGGTATCTTGAATCGTTTACCTTTATAGAGTGTACAAGAACATGGGAGTGCTCGGAACGGCCGCAGCACCAATATACAGAAAGTGAAGCCCAAACAGGGTCAATCCACCTGCGGCGCTGCGATCGGTAGCATAGAGAAAGAAAAGTAAGAGAGGACACTCCGCGAAATCTGGCATCAGGAAGTACGTGACGACTACGTAATGAACTAATGCTCTCACCAAATGCCAGAGGACGCGAGCGTGAAAAAAAAAACTTGTCATCAATCCAACAGAATTGTTTTTACAAAATAATAATTATATGACCAAATTTGGCATGTTCGTTATACATGAAAAACAATTTATTCAGCACACCTTACGTGGTTATTTTTATTCAGCCGTACTGTCATAAACACCATCTCCCAGCGACAAGACAAGCCCATGCATGACAGCGGGAAGGTTTCGTCCACGTCGGCTGCGTCGGTGTTTTCGTGAGTGAGACAACCGGTGATGCATGTTTTCAAGCGAAGCTTGCAGAATGACATGTTGTTGGGCTAGTTGGGTCATTTATTCAGAAAAGGGTTACAACTGCGCGAGTAAGACACGACGTAAGAAACATAGAAACACGCACACACACACACGTTGCGCTTCGCGTGTGTGTGCGTATTTCTATGTTTCTTCCGTGGTGTCTTATTCGAGCAGTTGTAACCTTTTTCTGAAGGTTGTAAGGACGGCGAGGTTCGCTAAAAAACAGTTTGAGGCTCTATGCGGCAGCTAGACGTGAACATTGTGCAACGTATGCGTCAAGCCGAGGCGACGCGCGCTGCGTCTGGCACCGACGCGAGCGTCTGTGCGCTGAGCTCGGTGCGAAACATTGAGGAGCGTTCGCTGGGCCTCGCATGCTTCACGACGCGTTTCCCAAAGCCTCGGACCACGAATAAATCCTGGCGTTTCTGGTATATTGTGTCGTGTGCTTTCTGTGCGCTCTTTTTTTTCTGTGCATAATTTCGGTTAATCCCAGTCGTGACTCACGACTTCATTGCTATGTGTATTTCATTTCTTCCTCCTTCAACCTTGTGCGCTCTGTTTTTGCCAGAGATCCTTACGCCCCAGTGCATCGTACTTCACCAGCTTCTGCCAACGCTATCCTTGTGTGCGTTATCTGTGTTTTCTCTGTATTTGTTACAATGTTTGTTACAATTTATTTGTAATCCGAGATGCATTTGTTGTCTACCTTGCATTTCTGTGCGATGCTGTTCTCATTTCGCGCTTTTTATATGTTCAGCCTCTACCTTGCTTTGGAATAAAAACATTGCGGATACTCTGTCTCTTTGATTGATACAAAAACGCAAGCGCGATGAATAAAGCCGTAGTGAATTATGATTACCTGCATCTCTTTGTATTATAACTTAATCTAAATAAAAATTACGTCACGACCTCACTTCGCACGAACCATTAAACTAGACAAAATAGGGAATCGCTAAATCAAAACGACAAACAATAGCTTTGCCATTCGGGCATAGAAAAGTGGTCTGAAATCATTAACTTTCGCCATAGCCAAACGTCGGTCACGCAGAGTAATTCAAGATTCGCGCCAGTGAAACCAAAACAGGAAGCGCAGGCCACTTGCTCTCACCAACCACCAGGTGCGCTAGGGTTGACTGGGCCGCTGGGGTCTATGGTGTCCACTCTTAACTTTCTTTTCTTTCTCTATATCGGTAGTCTGCAATGTGTCATCGTTGAAGAGTTGCGCGTGGCCCCGCTCAAGTGCTGCAGCGGTAGAATGCTCGCTTACCACTCAAAAGGCCCGGGTTCGAATCGCAGATGTATATGGTGGGTTTTAGATGCGTAGCAGCTATTTGAATAGCCTGTGTAACGCTGTTCGTCCGCACAAACGCGAGGTAACGCGCTTCCCTCGGCGCAGGGGTTGGAGCGGTGCCAAGTAAGTCACGCCGCAGCTGGGCGTTGACGTCACGCACCCGTTCACACGCACCCTTCGCACGCTTCCTTCGCAGGTGCGCGCGTACGTCACTCTCTCCTTCACCCGCCGGAGCGCCGCAGCTGCCGGCTGCCTCCCGTGTCTGCGTTGCAAACAAACGTGAACGGTACACCGAGTTTCGCTTCAAACGAATCTTCCAGCGCTCACCGCAGCAACCGCGTTAGCGCCGTTCAAACCGTGACGCCACCCGTGTGCAACGCTGCTGTTTCGCATCCCATCAGCGTTCCCTTCGGGGAGATGGTCGAATTTTTATTCTTAGAGTCACCTTTTATAGCTGTGTTCGTTTTCCTTTGTTTTTTAAAACTAGCTGATTTTGCTACGTATTCTTACAAAAAGTAACGTAAAATGTGAAATCTTGTTTCGAGTCTTGTAGTCGCGAAAATCTCTCAGGCCATACTTTGTTATGGCGCTGCAAATAAATGCGCTCACGGTCAAGTTTCTTCTATTGTACTTCACATTTTGCGTGACTTTTTCAACCAACACGTAGCACTTGAAGCTAGTTTTAAGAAACAAAAGAAAATCCATACAGCTATAAAAGGTGACACTAAGAAAAAAACCCACCATCAACAGCTGTGATCCGATCCCGGGCCTTTTGAGTGGGAAGCGGTCATTCTACCCCTGCACCACTTTAGCGGAGCCGCGCACAACTCTTAAACGACGACACATTGCAGACTACCGATCGCAGCGCAGCAAGCGGTTTGATTATGTTTGGACTTGACTTTTCGGAGCTCGTTGCGAGCACTTCCCTGTTCTGGTACACTCTAACCTTTGTTAGGAGAAAAGACTTAGATCCTTCATCTAATGCGCAAAGGGCCGTCGGCGTCGGTGGCATGAACACGAGTGATGCAAAAAACCATCCGCATTTGATGACGTCATCATGACCTCATAGGCCTAATTTGTTTACTTCATCGTGATGTCACTATGATGACACGTCGTACGGCGTCGTCACTTGGCCATCGGTGGGCCCATCTAGGAGGCCCCGCAAAACCACGCGAGTTGCAGAAAGTCCCCAATTCCTACGATTCCAGAGGCAGTGCAAAACCACCTTGGTTGAAGAAAGCGTACCAACGGGATCAAAACAATCGATTGTGAAGAAAACGTAGATGGCTTTCGCATGCCTCTAGTCTTAGGCAAATCCATAACGGACCGTGTGACTTTTTTTCTGAACATGTCATGCATTTCGTAGCCGGTAAAAGGACAGCTTTCTGCATTTGGGAGCAAAAAATGGGAGACGAATTAGAGTACGCGGTGCAAAGGCTACGATTCCTTCTTGTTTTGTGTTGCTGTTTTCACAGTCAGCTGCATGCAGCTCGCCTACAGTAACGTTCACATCACTCCAAGTCGTGCCCGTTTTTCTATAGCGGAGCTGTACGAGAAACGCTTGCTCGATTTGTGGCGTCCGTCAGCGAGCGGGAAAAAAATCGCGTGCCCTCCTCCGAGGAAGCAATGACGTCATCATGTGTCCTCATCATCACCTCAAAAAATTGCCAGAATTATTTCCGTCATCAATAGAGGGCGCCGATTGGTCAAAAATGCGCCGATACTGGAGACAGTGCAACCGGTGCTCCGATCCCGGAGGCTGTGCGGAAAACTGAAGTGAAGCGGTACGCCATTCCCGCGTGTTTCGCCGCGTCAGTCGAGTCTAAACGCTGAGCAAAGTGGACGATTGGGCCAGTTTACGCCGTCGTTTCGATTCCATTGAGCTAACATGTGGAAGAATCTACATCAGCCAAATTGAATGATGTATTAACAACCATCTTGTAGAGCATGTTCAAATAGTAAAAGAAGAGTGATGTTAAGTAACGCGCATTTGGTTGCGCACGTGACTGCATGCGGTGGCAGCCCACCTTTTCAGAAAGTCAAGCTTATAGGTAGTAGTAAGAGCTGTAGTTCTCGGTTAGCTTTAGAATCCTTCTTTATACAAAATATTGCTCACAAGGGCCCTTACACGTTCGACTCAGACGACTGGAAGGCGAAAGCCATCTCCTTTTCCTTTTTCTTCAGTCGATGTGCTGATCCTTTCCCGGCCTCCTCCGATACCTTTCTGCACCTAACGTGGTTTTGTACTGCCTCCAGGATCGGAGGCATCGCAAGCTTTCTGCACCTCACCTGGTTTTCCACTGTCACTGTGTTCGAAACGCCGATCACGGAGGCAGTGCAAAGCGACGATGTCATAATGTGAAGCTAGGTCTTGTGATGTCATGATGACGACATAGTGTCGTCACGATGATGTCACAGATTTTGGCAATCTGTGGCATCATGATGACGTCACATGGCGATTTCATCTTGTGATGATAATAGTTTGCATCACTAATGTTGAAGCCGCCGACGCTGGACGACGACGCTGCCGATGCCGACGGTCAATTTTCGAGTCTGATGAGGCACCTCAGGCTTTCGCCTTTAAGAAAGACGGACAAATCTTCGACAGCATGGCTTCGACTGGACTGCATTCTTCTGCATATGATTTCATGTAGAGCATTCTTTGATCTGTGGGATTGTATCAAATTAGTTTCCGTGACGTTTTCATGTGTCAGGGCGCATGCACGTCTGAGTGTATATATTTCGGTGGCTGCTTTCACAAAGGATTCACGAGCCCTTCCCCAATCGGGAAGATGGGGTGTGTCGAAAATTGCCGTGCTGCTGCTACCTGTCGAAAATTGCCGTGCTGCTATGTGTACGGATGCTGGTTTCATGGATTCTCCAATACCAGTGATTGTGCACGCTGACCCTCCACTGTATCACCACGCATGCGCCCAGACGACCTTGCTGCTTGGGCTCCACTGCGCAACCGCAACGATGTCAACGCAGATAGCTGCCGAGTTACAACCAGGCACATGGGACATGGCCTACAGTGGGCATGGACGCACGGCTAGAATGAAGTTCTTACGCACCTATTTCTTCGTCCCGCAGCTTCTCGGTACTATCATCTGCGGCTGGGTGCATGACGTGGGTCATCGAGTCGGCGACGTGTCTTGCAGCCGCGAGATTCTCCCGAGTGACGTGGTCTGGTCCGTCCTGGTTCCTGCGGACGGCCTCCTCCAGTGTACCGGCGAACTACACGACCCGAACTACAGCTCTGGATGCATCACGGATCTGCTACCTGTCGAAAAATGCCGTGCTGCTATGTGTACGGATGCTGGTTTCATGGATTCTCCAATACCAGTGATTGTGCACGCTGACCCTCCACTGTATCACAACGCATGCGCCCAGACGACCTTGCTGCTTGGGCTCCACTGCGCAACCGCAACGATGTCAACGCAGATAGCTGCCGAGTTACAACCAGGCACATGGTACATGGCCGACAGTGGGCATGGACGCACGGCTAGAATGAAGTTCTTACGCACCTATTTCTTCGTTCCGCAGCTTCTCGGTACTATCATCTGCGGCTGGGTGCATGACGTGGGTCATCGAGTCGGCGACGTGTCCTGCAGCCGCGAGATTCTCCCGAGTGACGTGGTCTGGTCCGTCCTGGTTCCTGCGGACGGCCTCCTCCAGTGTACCGGCGAACTACACGACCCGAACTACAGCTCTGGATGCATCACGGGCCTGCTACCTGTCGAAAATTGCCGTGCTGCTATGTGTACGGATGCTGGTTTCATGGATTCTCCAATACCAGTGATTGTGCACGCTGACCCTCCACTGTATCACCACGCATGCGCCCAGACGACCTTGCTGCTTGGGCTCCACTGCGCAACCGCAACGATGTCAACGCAGATAGCTGCCGAGTTACAACCAGGCACATGGGACATGGCCGACAGTGGGCATGGACGCACGGCTAGAATGAAGTTCTTACGCACCTATTTCTTCGTCCCGCAGCTTCTCGGTACTATCATCTGCGGCTGGGTGCATGACGTGGGTCATCGAGTCGGCGACGTGTCCTGCAGCCGCGAGATTCTCCCGAGTGACGTGGTCTGGTCTTTCCCGGTTCCTGCGGACGGCCTCCTCCAGTGTACCGGCGAACTGCACGACCCGAACTACAGCTCTGGATGCATCACGGGCCTGCTACCTGTCGAAAAATTGGGGGACGCTTAAGCTTCGCCTTTAAGAGCTGAACGCGATAGCGATATTCTGTTCCTACTGCGCAGTTCGAACACTACGAGGGTTTAACAGAATGCGCCCACTAAGACGTGTACCTTATGTAATGGGTAGCATGCTTTAAACCAGGAGCAATTATGCGCGAGAAACTTCTTCGAAGTTGCGATGCACCCACTACGTGGTCTTAAGGGAATACGCGCACTAATGTGTGCGCCTGTTGTAATGGGTGGCTGTCTTTAAACCACGAAGTCGTTATGATATTGGCATGGTGTGACGCCCTATGGCAATGTACACTTGTACCACGCAATACTACTGCGATATTATATCTCGTACTGTGACACCTGTATACAGGACGCGTATTTTTGGGAAGCATGAAAGTTACTTTCAGTGCAGCTCCAAGCAGAGGCGTGGCTGTGTGGTAGAACACCTGCTTGCCACGCAGGCGGCCTGTGTTCGATTCTCATTCGGACCCAACATTTTTATTATTTATTTTATTTGCAGCTTTTTCGATTTTTCGGTCACGGACATGATGATGATTTTTCGCTCACAACCAACGGCCCCGACGCCGACAGCGCAATTTCTGCGATATGAGCTCTTTAACGCTATCGCGTTAAAATTGCCGTGCTGCTATGTGTACGGATGCTGGTTTCATGGATTCTCCAATACCAGTGATTGTGCACGCTGACCCTCCACTGTATCACCACGCATGCGCCCAGACGACCTTGCTGCTTGGGCTCCACTGCGCAACCGCAACGATGTCAACGCAGATAGCTGCCGAGTTACAACCAGGCACATGGGACATGGCCGACAGTGGGCATGGACGCACGGCTAGAATGAAGTTCTTACGCACCTATTTCTTCGTCCTGCAGGTCAGTTGCTTTTCCAAGCTTGCATACTCCTGCTTTAAATCTGACGATAGGTTTCTGATCGTGCTTCCATGCCCTGGAGCAATTGTGCGACCTTTTTGTTCATCGCTTTTAATGCTGTGTGGTGACATTGAATGTAACCCAGGTCCTCAAAAAGATCAGCAATCTGAGGCACTTGCCGAAGTTTTAAAAACAGTGCGCGACCTAAATCAACGGTCTATACGAATGGAGGATAATCAAAAGTCAATGCTAGACACTGTTTCAGAGCTAAAATCACAACAGCAGTCAATGTCTACCGCGATATCGGATATTAGGGTGAGTCTAGAGGGTGTAGAAACCCAGACAACCAACTTCGACAAATGGCAGAGTGAACTGGGAGAACTTCGTGAAACGGTCGACCGTATGGCGAAAGAGTCTGCTACTATGCGCGCGCGGTTAGACGATGCCGAAGATCGCTCTCGTCGTAATAACCTACTTTTCTATAACATACCAGATATCGCTACTGAAACAGCGCCTCAATCAGAAGAAAAAATTCTTGACTTGCTTGCAAACAAGTTACCACTTGGTATTACACGCGAACACATATCCCGTGCACATCGTATTGGTAGATTTTCCTCGAGTAAGGCACGTCCAGTCATTGTTAACTTTGAATCGTACAAAAGCAAGGAGCAAATCCTATCGAAACGTTCAGAATTAAACGAAAACAGAATTGCTGCTAGTGAGGACTATTGCGCAGCAACGCGTCACGCAAGAAAAAAACTCATCAAGTATGCAAAATCTTGGAACGTGCCCGTCAAGCTAAAATATAAGAAACTGGTAATCAATGGTAGGTACTATAGTTACAACGCCAACGATGACGTTGTGTATGAAATAACATCGAATGATAATGTCAGTGGTTCCGGCGAGTCTTCTACCCGATATTTAAGGTCTGGCCGCGCGGTTTCGGCTGCACGCCGATAGCATGACGTGAGGGGCAACTGTACTGTTGAAAAAACAACAAAAATATCGGTGTTGCTAACTAACATTCGTAGTTACTTGTCAAAGAACAACGAACTGTGCAGCCTAGTAGATGACTGTGAAGCTGATATTATTGCTGTAACCGAAACATAGCTAACTTCAAAAGTATCAAATTCCGAACTGCTTCGATGCAACAAATCGTATAACATTTACCGATGTGACCGCACTAACACTACAGGCGGCGGTGTTCTGCTGGCTGTTAACAAATGTTATGAGTCTTTTTCTATCCCAATAAAGTGCGACATTGAATCTGTATGGTGTTGTCTAAGTGTTAATTTCAAAAAAATTGTTATCGGAGTTTGTTACCGCGAACCATCAAGCGATTCGTCATTTTGCGACAACCTGTACGACTGCCTCAACCAAGTGACAGTTCAGTTTCCGGCAGCTGAGATTATTATCATCGGTGACTTCAATTTCCCGAGTATCTGTTGGTCAGGATCATGTCCCTTTTCATCGCCTTCCTCATCCGAAGCTAAGCGTTTCATTGAATTATGCGCCGATTTCAACTTGCACCAGATCGTCAGTTCACCTACGCGCGTAACAAAAACGACGTCATCGCTCTTGGACTTGGTCCTCATGTCGTCTACTGATCTCCTCTCTTCTGTGGTTCACTCACCAGGACTAAGTGATCACAATGTTCTACATTTTTTTATCACTATATTATTGTCGCCATCCCGCAACCGTTTTAAAACAATCAGAGATTACAGGAGAGGGAACTTCGAAGCTATTAACAGTGCGCTCTCAACATTTTTGGATCAGTTTTTGACCAACTTCGACAACCGTCCGTTAGAGCTAAACTGGCAAATGTTCGAGAGAAAGGTAAATAAGTTATGCAATCAATTCATTCCTATTAAACAAGTTTTTTCAAATAACAAAGCACCATGGTACAACAGATCACTGAACCTTGAACATGTTTAACACAGCGCAACGACGACGAGGACACAAGAGAAGAGGAGACAAACCACAGCGCTCTTCTCTTGTGTCCTCGTCGTCGTTGCGCTGTGTTAAACATGTTCAAGTATTATCACCAACTGGCCCAGCTATCAGTTCTTCTATAGATCACTGAACCGTCTTTCTAACAAGAAAAAACGTCTTTTTCGCATTGCAAGGCATTCCCAATGTCAATATAAATGGGAGGCTTATAAGAATGCAGCTTCTACTTATTTAGCAGCATTGAAAGCCTCTAAGTATTCGTTTTTCCACACTACACTTCCTAACATGCTAAAGAGTAACCAAAAGGGTTTTTGGAGGGTATTTCAGTGTAACGATGCGCAAACCATATCTCTAACCATACCGAATGATGACCCTGTACCTAGTCAACAATGTGCAACGATTTTGAGCAATACATTCATCCAGTCATTTTCATCCTCGAGACCCGATAATGAACTACCACATGTTACCCCTTCTAATTTTCCTCCAATGAACCCTATTATTTTTGAGCCCACTGGCATCAAAAAATAATTAAGAACTTAAAGCTTAGCTCGTCTTGTGGAGCAGATGGTATCACTTCAAAGTTTTTGAAAAATACCATTGAGTATTGCTCCATCATTTTTGAATACATCTTTTCAGAATCACTTCGGTCTGCCTCATTACCTCAAGACTGCAAGATGGGAAAGGTTGTGCCAATCTTTAAATCCGGCGAAACACATAATCCTCTTAATTATCGTCCAATATCTTTAACTTCAATCCCATGCAAAATAATGGAGCACGTCATTTTCACTCATCTAGTTAACTTTCTTGAAGATAATAATTTCTTTTGTAAATTTCAACATGGATTTCGCAAATCTTTCTCTTGCGAAACACAGCTGCTTTCATTTAGTCATGACTTCCACACTCACTTAGACTCTGTCTTTCCCATTGACTGCGTATTTCTGGACTTCTGTAAAGCCTTTGACAAAGTAAACCACCTGCTTCTCTTGTATAAACTAAGCGTACTTAATCGTCAATTGGATTAGAGCGTTTCTTCTATCTCGGTTTCAATTTGTCGCCACTAATGATAGCGTGTCTGACATGGCCCCTGTTGAATCCGGGGTTCCTCAAGGGTCCGTTCTGGGTCCTCTTCTATTCTTAATTTATATAAATGACTTACCCAATAACATTTCCTCACAAATTTGTTTATTTGCTGACGACTGTGTTGTATATCGCAGAATAACTACTACCCCTGATGTCGCTAATCTATAGTCTGATCTAAACCACGTCCATAACTGGTGCGTCACTTGGCGCATGGAGCTAAATACTAAGAAATGTAAATACATGCGAGCTTCACGTTCTAACGCAGCGTCCTCAACATATGTAATTAATAACATCAATCTCGAATCTGTCACAGCATACCGTTACCTTGGCGTCCACATAACTAACGATCTGTCATGGAAACATCACGTCGAACACATAATATCAAAAAGTAACCGTACTCTGGGATACATAAAAAGAAATCCCTTTCACGCTCCATCTTCACTAAAATTACTGCTCTACACCACGCACATTCGTCCTCAACTACAATATGCATCATCGGTTTGGGATCCGCATCAATCCATATTAATTAACGCAATTGAAGCAGTGCAAAATCGCTCTGTTCGTTTCATACTAGCAAACTATCACCGTACAGCAAGCGTAACAGAAATGAAAGCCATTCTTAACATCCCACCAGTCGCCATTCGCCGGAAGCAAGCTCGCATTTCACTTTTTCATAAAATATATTATCACAATGCCACTCTCCGATCACTCTTTGTTCAACCACCACCATTCACATCCGCTCGTAGGGATCATTGTCATAAAGTCAAGGTCTCGTTTTCTAACACTGTCGCGTGCGCACAGTCATTCCTTCCCAAAACCACAGTCGAATGGAATGACCTACCATCATCTATAGTGAACATACGCGATCCAATTCTTTTCAAACATGCTCTGATCAACATGATCTAGTGGGCTGTACTATGTGGGGTCGGCTAACTGAGACACCTAGCTCGGATTGTGTAGTGCGAACATGTATAATTCGACGGCCGGGAATCGTGCAGCATGAGTGCATTTTCTAATCAATGTGTCGCTGCATTCCTCAGACGATCCTGTTTGATGTGACGCTATATACGGCTTAGGCGTATACACGGATGCAGTAGTTGTGTATTTGAAGTTGTGTATTTGTACTTGTTCCTTGGCTCGCTGACCTTATTTTCACATGCGTGTTACACAATCCATAGCGTTGCGCGCAAACGCGTCGACACGCTGTGAGGAAAATTTTCTACTGAACGCACTCAATATCATCTCCTTGAAGTTCAGCATTGCCCTATTCTTGCCTACGAAATATATCTGGAGAAGACTTTCTTCTCCGAGTCCACGTTCACCGCACCTTGCCGCGAATTTTCAGAAGCAGCAGTTCTCCCGAATCCATCTTAGTAGGCAAAATTTCCCGCGCGTATTTTTGCACTGACTGGTGTTTTTAAGTGTTCATTATGTCATTATTTTCGCAAATAATGCTAATACGCTGCTAGAAGCCCCGTTTGATGACCGGTGTCACCTCCTGGCGTATGTATCATAATATTCGCGTATTGTTAAACCGACAGATAAACAAAAATTAATAAAGCGTTGTGGAGCGATAGCTGTGCTTACAGCTCCCTGCTCCAAAGGCTCATTGCCCAACTGGCAAGCGCTGATATCTCAGGATGCCTGCTCAGAATATACTTCCTTCGCATTCTGGCAGTGATGAAGCTGCGTGGTTCTCACTAAGTATTCTGATTACGTCGAAGTTCATCCTTTTTGTGTTGTTGCAAGGTGACAACCGCGTTCGTCGTCAAACACACAAAAGAAAGGTTGCCAAGTTTGGCTAATTCGCACCAATTTGGCTGCTTTCTTAGGCCGGTGGCGGCAGAGAAAACGTCTTGGCAACTTGGCTACTTTTTTTGGCTACTTTCTTGTTCCCTCTATTTAACCAGATGATCAATATTTGGTGACGTCGCAGCCGCTAGCGCAGGACTACGCGGTGTGAAAACATCGCGGCTAAGGTGTGTTTACAGCTCCAAAAATTGAATTACGCACCTGCACTGCACAAAAGAAAAAGGCTTTCAGATGTGTGACTCGGCCTCGGGGACAACCTTTGCATGGCGCCTCGTTTGCAGGCCACTTATTTGTGAACGCTACTTTAAATCGTAATCGGAAGTGAAGAGGATAATCCAAAGCGCTCTGCACTCATCGACATTAGAAATCGAATATCCGACGCACTGCATGCGTTATTTCGTAGGATTTGCTACGAATAGCTACTCAGGAGCATCAACTGCTCAGACTTCGTCATCACGCAAGAAGAGATCGCGAAAATGACTACATTATTTTCTTCAATGATCCCATAAAACTGTGACTTTGAGCACTGTCATGCCACACTCGTTTTTATAGTCGCCACGAAGCTGTTACTTCTAGTCAGCTAAATAAAAGTCATGCAAGACGGGTGAAATTTGTGTCGCTATAGAGAGTTTTATAATAGGGTTCGTAGCATTTGCACTCCTTCGGTGCGTACGGTGTATAGACGTCAGACTCTGGAGTTTCCAAGACGTGTGGCGCCACCTGTCGGAGAAGTATTGAGTAGTGCATAGACCGACTCCCTCGCACAGTTTGCTATGGAACCAGGTGCAACTAGCGAGTGCGAAACAACGATTGAGCTTAATAGCGCGTGTGTTTGCGCATTTAACACTCAGAACGAAAGCTGTGAATTGCTCTCCGCTAGTCGGACGCGCCACCGAACCGTCGTGAAGTGCTTGCTAGATCACTCGCCAGAACGACGGCGAAAACAGCAGCAGACGAGACCCCTCCGCATGCTACGAAGAAACGCCGCAAAAGACGCACTGTTGCGTTGTGAATTGCCACGGACGTAAAAACCTGAATAACAACGTTCAGTTTTACCGATTTCCATAGTTGTCGTACGAAGAAGAAAGGCGAGAGCGCTGGATACGGGATGTTGCGAGAGTGTTGGGTAAGCGAAGTACCCGCGTTCTCCACAGCCGGTGCATTAAAAGTGTGATAATGTTGCTCTGCTGTTGTTTTGCGTAGCCCTGATGGAGAACCGTAGTAACCTTGACTATGAAGCTCAGAAGAGGCTCTGACCGCGGTGCTTGTTGTGTAACACGAAGTGAGCAGCTAGAGGCAGACTGAAGACGCGTGATACGCACACCGCGACGAGTTGGTCGTCACAACACAGCATCGCGGACGTACGTTTTGAAGGATCAGAGTTTTGGTTCTAACTAGCTAACACGTGCGTCATACAATTAAATCGCAGAATGTTGGTCGTGACCCCCTTAGGTTTGTTTCGCCCGTGTCCCTCCGCGGTTGCCGTAGTTATCCCGGAGGCCACGGTTTTGCCTTTGGTTGTACCCCGCGAAAGTGGACACGCACGTATCCCCATTTGCAGTACGCACAAACGGAAGACGACCATCAAGAGACCATTTGAGGATGCGTAATAAAACAGTCCAATGCGCAGGAAGCGAGAGATGAATTAACGGAGAATGCAACTGCAAAGGCGAAAATCGCCGGGCCCCTTCGTCCCTGATGAACGGAGTTTTATACCACTGATCGGAAGATGCATAGCTAAGTAAATTGATCGTGTATGTACTTCATCGCTGTGGCATTACGTATATACCCGATTTTAACGCATTTAGGCGCTAGAGAACGGATGTCGGAGGGTTTGCCTCGAACTCGATGTCGTACGATGCTCGCTTGTACTTGCGAGTTGCAGCGCGCCGGAATAACTAAAACTTATTTTGCACTGTACACGCAGTTCGCTTTGATCAGCCTCCTTTTTTTCTGAAGCGTGGATTGGCGGAAGGAGCTTTCCAGGTCCTTGATTTTCAGGAAACGGCGCCTCGACACCAACGAAAGAGGAGGAATATATTGTGGCCTATGCACATTCGCTTGCGGACGGCTCTCTTTGCACTACCCAGTTAGTGCCAGGGCTGCGATGAGGGCGCTGGTGGCGGTGTTTTTCGCAGCGCCGCCTGGGCAGAGTCTGACGTCTATAAGAAATGTGACGTGCGTGCCCAAGTGGTTAACGTATTACGTATGCACAGTGGCACCGAACGCTAACGCATAGCTCTGCGTACCCAATCCAAAAACTGCCTATTTTTGCAGCAGCGCAAGAAACTTCTTTATCCTACACCAACTCATTGCCGAAGTAAACAATTTATGCTTGAATATCAGCACGTTCGATTTTAAGGGATTCGTGCAGTACTTATTTAGATTTTCACCAAAAGGCTTCTGCGTTCAGTGATATAAATGAACGCGTCTACATTTTTTCCCACACGCGCGGCTACTTTCGGCTAGTTTTACTGCCCTTGGCTCGCGTTGGCTACTTTTTTGTTAGTTTTCCCCAACGTTGTGACTATTTTTTCTCTTTTCGACCTGGCAACCCCGCACAAACGGACGAATTTCGGCGTGATCCAAGTATAATTGCGCTGCCATTACGTCACGACACACAAGCATACCATTTCGCCCAATTGTGTACGCTGCTAGATTGCATTTAACGTATGCATAAACTACGTAACTTGTTCGTACTAAACCTTATCAAGTCGCTGCAATTTTGCAGGCGTAGATAAAGGTTCGTCGCCCTAAATATGTAGTAGGCGATCGAAACTTGAAGTAGAAAGTTACATTGGAATTATTGGCGTCCAGCGTGCGCTTATCAACCGACAAGGCAGGGGAGCATTTTCTCTTCAAACTACTTTAAGCAGCTTCAGCAAAATACTATCTCACCAAGCTTCGGACGACCGCAAGTAATAGCTCGCTTCAGAGGTCGCTTCCGCGTTAATGGAAGTTCCGTTTTCTCCGTCATTATTCATGTCGGAACTATCGCAATTTGTTCTTGAGCTCAGCCAGGGCCACGGGCATTTCCGGGCACTTCTTGATAGAAATCGTGAGCGGTTAATTTAACGCGACCGCTTCATCTCTCTTCTTGCGGCAGTTTCTATTCCTAATCTGGTTTGTGTCGAGGAAAAGCGGCTGTGGAATGACGACTCTCAAATAGCGGCCACATGATAAATGACATCTCGCGGGTATAATTTATATTCTTTCAGACATTCGTCCAACAGCGCTTGCGTCCCAGTGCGCAGTTAGAACAAGCCATTAGTTATTATTCGGTCGCCATTTTGAGCTCTTCGTTCTTTCTCTCCGAGTTATTTTTAACGAGGCAGACAACTGGGGGGGGGGGGGGGGGATCGGAGATCGCTGTTCGTTCCGCTTTCGTTCTGGCGGTGTTACGTCACAAAAGTGGGCGGTCCGCAGCTCTCTTCCGCCGAGAGGAAGAGGACAGCCAATCGTCAAGCGGTGAGCGGCGAGCTTTCCGGAAGTAGACGCGCATCGTTTTTCCTCGGCAAGGGAACCGTATATTTCAAAACGAAGTGTTTCTCGCCTTCTAATAAATGCAGTTGTTATGCGAAAAGATGTTGTTTTTCTTTTCAAGCTCAAACAGTTTCTGAAACAGCAATAGGTTTGAGCGCTGATATTTATTGGAGTTTGTTTTTCTAACGTGCTCGCTATGTGAAGTCGCGCACGCGAAAAAAAAAAATGGCCGCGTATCTGCGTGCTTCGCTGCAAATGTCGTGTAAAGACGATAGAAGAGGCGCTGCGTGAGATATGAACGCCATCTGGCAATACGTCGGGAAACGTGACTGCTGTGTTGCGGGCTGGTAGTCCCGGCGCAGCAGCAGGCAAGACCGGCGGTGACCAACGCGACCGGCGGGGACGCCAGCCAGCCCGAACACGCGGTTTGGCGCGAAGCGCCGAAGCAGAAGAAACGTCCGCACTCGACGAGTACTCTCCACACACTCTTTTATATTCACGTCGCCTGGGTAAAGCAGGAATGCCAGAGCGGCGCCCCATGGCACTCGTACAGTGCAATACTGAACTGAAACCGAAACACAACAATGAGCTCGCGCAGAGGGCACGGTGGAAGCCAAGTTTCGGCGCAGTCGCATTTTCAGCGTAGCTTAAGAAACTAGGGTCTCTAGAATTAAGTATCTATGTATTTTCTATTAAAGGAACACACCACCTAATACTTATCTAGTGATGTTGCGCCTCAGATATGCGTAATGTTTGCTTTTTGATCAACCATGTAGACAAGTATGAACCTAGTGAGCCGTTCATGATGGCTGGCCCTTGTGCAAGGGGTTCAACTTTGGCCGAGTGCCTGAATCGAGGGACGTGCCGACAAACAGAAAGACAGACAGACCAAAATTTCTGCCTTTAAGTTCCCCAAGAAAGACTATCGTCTTTAAAAAAAGAGAAAAGTAGCGGTTGGTGCAGTTTTTCAAGATGTCGTCCCACCGGAATGTCTGGCTTGGCTCCCCGGTGTCGAATCGTGAAAAGTAGCTTCTGCTGGCTTTTATAAAAGAGCAACCACAGATACCTACGCCGTCGTGCCCACTGGGGCCGTCGTTCACGAGTGAGGACCGGGACGACACATGGCAGTAGCTGGTAGCGCTTTTGAACTAAGAAGTCCCTGCGCGCAAGACCACAGGCAGGCCCGTTCATTTTGTTCGCACTGTTCGTTTCGAGAACAGAAAGCGACGCCGCACTCGCTCATGTCTTCAAACGGATCTCGCACCTCCAATTGCAAGAGAAGCACACGTCGCAAGCGCCATTTTCTCAAAATCAGCTCTTGCGGCAGCCGCAGCCGCCGCATCATGCCGTGCGAAGCCGTTTGTTCGCTCGAGAGAACGCGTGCGAACGGTCTCGCGCTCCGTTCGCTTGTAGCAGACGACATGCTCGTTATGACGCGGTATGACGTCACCAAAAAATAAAAAATCGAGCAAAAAGAAAAATGGCTACGCCCCTCAGAGACGTGGTTTTTTCCGGCTTCGGCCAATCGCGTACGCCGCCAGAATGGGTACAGAACGAACGGTGCAGAACAGAGATCTCCGATCACCCCACTCGTTATGCCGCGATATGACGTCACCAAAAAAGAAAAGATCAGGCAAAAAAAAGAAATGGCGACACCCCCCGGCCTTCAGTGGCATCTCCCGCTTCAGCCAATCAGCGCGCTTGTTCTTCCCCAGGAGAACGAACAAGCGGAACGAACAGATATCCGATCGCCCCCCTGAACTCTGACGTACAAGCTTGTTTTTCCGCAAGAAAATTATCAAACTTGACGTCGCTCATTTCGGAATATATTTATCCTTCCATGAGCGACTATAATACCGGCTTCGTCGTCAGCGAAGGCAAGTGATAGAATTCAATATTACGAATGAAGTTCGGCGCATAGTACCATGCAGTATCGGTATCTAGACCATAGGTATGCCGCTGCTTTGAGAATTAGTATCAACGCATTGATAAAGCTGTCATCATAGTTTTTAACCAAAACTTTTTCATCACATTCCTCACCTACTCCAGTGCCGTCCTTTCCCTCTTTTTAAAACCAAATATTACTTTTCGCTTCACGAACATCTTTCAGCGGTATATGTACAGGAACGACCTTGACATGGAAGTCCGTCTGTCATATTCTGCGCGAAACTGCAGAATTTCTGCTATCGAATTCCACATTCGAATAATATACGCATTTGGCGCTCCCGCACGTAGCCGGATATGAGCTCCCGAACAATACATACCTGTCTACAGAAAGTGTAATATTGCGTTCATACCCTACAGTTTCTCGGTCGGATCACATGGTCGCCCGATTTACCGACCCTGCTTTGCAAACTTCTGCAGAAGGAGGACTTTCAATGATTTGCTACCCTGCGTTTGGCCATGGGATACATAGCTTAGCATATTATTTCTGCCGAGTTTAATATATCTGAATCTATATCAAGAACCCAGAGTTTAACTGCATATGTTGTGGCACGTGTTCATCTCTTTAAGCTGTTAACCGTACATCATTGAAAATGCTAAGAAACGATTTCGGTCCGAATTTTATTCGCTTTAAGGTCATATTCTATGTCGTATATATAAGTGATCCTGAGTCATTAAAGTTATGCTAAACAGTCTTCTTCTCTTGAAGCTGAGCTCTAACATTACACGGTCCCACATTCTGTATTTCCTGCATGTATCCTGCGTGCTGACTTAATCATCGAGCTTAGTTTTGTATATGAAATTTCATCCTCAGTGACGTTCCTCGTTTCCTTAGTAATTCACACATGGCGGTCTTATTTCCTGTGCCAGACATTGCTAATTTCATCATACTAATTTTTAATGCACCCGTCGCGCACTTGTCTAACGTGTCACATAGTTATCCCGCACTTCACGCTGTGAGATTTGTAGAAGCGACGAGCCAGTTCGAGGATTTTTGTTCGTTTCCCACGTATCCTGTTATTTTTGTATAATCGTTTCATATGAAACGCCACCATGCAGTCGCCATTAGCTCGGATCGGTGCGCGCACGAGCGGAACGGCAGCCTGTGCATAAGCGCTGGAGGCCATGCTGAATAAACAGCAGGGACTGCGAGGATACCGTTCTCACGCCCCGTCACGCGCGAACGCTTACGACTACACGACGAATTGTCACTGCACGTGTCCCTTGTGAGTGAACAACATCCTCGAAAGGCTTCGAGCGTTTTCCATGCACTGACGAAAGCGCCCGCGAACACAAACCCCCTGGTCACGCTATAGCTATAGCAATCGCTAGCGCTCTTTATTCACGTAGATGGCGGAACGGATCCCAAATCGCTCGGCGTGGCGACCACAGAGAGCGCGTAATAGAGCACACATCATTTCTACCCAGCCAGCTGAAACGACACACACGATAGCTCTCGCAGAGCTGCAGCGTTTGCTATATAGGCGGGGCCGTTAGGTGCAACGTTTCCTCTTCGGGGAACGCTATCGGAACTCTGTTCTTCAAGTACTGCCATTTACACACCATGCTGACGTATCCGTGACTATTACCAGCGCCTTGCTATTACATATTGATACCATGGGCAAACGAACAGCGACGGGTCGTTCTACAAAGCGTCATGTAATAATTTTAGAGCCTTTCGCATGAGTCGGCAGGTGCAAACTTGCCCTTCGTCGAGCGATTCTGTGTTGATGTCTGGGCTTCAGCGACACCCAGTGTCCCAAGGATTTTTGATCGCTTCGAGCTTCCGTCTTCCTATAACGGCCAGCGCAAACAAGACAAGTGACAGAAGAAAGTGCACGACACGGGCACTGTCCGAAAACTGAACGTTTAATAAAAGAAACGTGTGATCCCACTAACCCATTTTGCTACATTACTTCCATCGTCCCCGTGTGTCCCGGTGTGTGTGTGTGTGTGTGTGTGTGTGTGTGTGTGTGTGTGTGTGGTGTGTGTGTGTGTGTGTGTGTGTTGTGTGTGTGTGTGTGTGTGTGTGTGTGTGTGTGTGTGTGCGTGCGTGCGTGCGTGCGTGCGTGCGTGCGTGCGTGTGCGCGTGCGTGGACTGCTAAGGCTGTGGAACTCTTGAGATTACTGGAAAACAATACAGCTCCCTTTCAATGCAGGTCAGTTTAAAGCTTTCTGAACACTGTATTTTTCATGAAATATCTGCAAATTCTGTCATCAAGCCGATACCTTGGTTCCCAGAGTTTTTGTTCATTCACAGAACATGATAGAAATAAAAACACTGAACGGCGACCAAAAAAAGATATTGTTGAAAATATAATAACGTTTCGGCTTCCACACGGAAGCCTTGTTCACTAAGCTGAGAGGCCGAAGCTTGCACATTAACTCTCCGTCAATAATCGCTTCAAGGATTTTGCGTAGGTAGGCGGTAGATTGCCGTAAGTTATGATTAAGCGCGGTCCCTGTTGTTTGGATAGTAAAAGATTACAGATATTGCCGCTTCATTCGGCTCTCTTCCCGGTCAATTACTGAGGCATGATCCCAGTTGAAATTATGATGCATTTTACAGCGAGAGCTGTTATGAGATCACAACAAGGGCCGTTTTTGGCGCCGTAGTTATCCGCCGCCGCCGGTGTCCGTAAGCACTATCGCTCGAAAGAAGAAAAAAAATACTAAATAAGAAAAAGAATTCCAGCATGGAAGGAGGTTCGAACCTGGGCCCTCCGCGTGGGAGCCGAGTGTTCTACCTCAGAGCCATGCCATTGGTTGAAACTGCTTCGCAAAAAGACCTTATACAGTCTTCATGTCGCGAGGGAACCACATTAACATATTTTATGTAGCGTGGTAGAAGAGTAAAACATCTACCAGGCGTCACACAATGCGAATCGCGCAACGAGTGGGTTGTTGAATGCTTCCAACCCATTACAAAGGGCTCTGCCATGATTCTTCATTGTCATCTGCAACAGTATCAAAAAGTGCACATAATGCCTTAGAAGTGCTTAGCGCGTACCACGGTTCTCCGCAGAATGACGAAATATTGCATAGTGGCTGATTCCCTACTTCACAAAACTTAGATGATTCATGGTGTAGTGGGTTCCTCGCAAGTGCACTTCTATTGGTTGTCAAGGAAGCCCATAACGCTCCCATGATCTATTTTCTCAGGGTCTCATAAAGTTAATTCTCTCTCTCTTTCTCACGTCAATGTATGTTATAAAGCCTGGTGGGAGAGTTAAATAACGACCGTGAGTCACACAATGCGAATTACGCAACTAGTTGGTCATTTAAAGATTCTAACCCACTATCAAGGACTCAGCCATAATTCTTTATCTTCATCAGCCGTCGCATCGAGAAACTGCACATAATGCCTCAAAGATGGTACCTCGCTTGTCCGCAGAACGACAAATAATGTCGTGGTGGGTGCTTCCCAACTTCACAAAAAATATGATTTGTGCCGTAGTGGGTACCTTGCTAGTGCACTTTTATTAGTAGCCACAAGAGAGTTTATAACGGGTTCTAGAAATGCCGCTCTTTCAGCTTTCGGTATGACTGTGCTGCGCTTTCCGCGCAGGCCTGGCGTTTTTTTTTTTTTTCTGCATTCTTAGCGAGAGCGCTGGAAACTGCTTTTTTTTCTTTTCCACGTCATGTCCACGTGCTTTTTTAGGCGTCGCTCTAAATTCCCGCTTTCACCCACGTAACATATTTGCAGTCCGCTCGTGGTATCTTGTATACCACACCAGGGAACTTGTCTTAATTTGTTCTTGACGTTCACAAGCTTCTGAGGTAGCTTGTGGCTCGCAGTGTGGGCCACTTGCACATTATATCCCCTCACGACACGTGCCAAGGTTGTCCGCCGCCGCCGTCAGTGTCCATAACCACTATCGCTCGAAATAAGGAAAAAAAATACTAAATAAGAAAAAATTGATGCCGGGAAAAAATGATGCCGGGAACGTACGGAATGGCGGCGCGACGCTGGCTGAGGCAATCACGTGGCTTACTTGGACGCAGGGATCATTTCTCAGAGGAGGCAATAAAACTTCTCGCACGCGCTGTGCTCCTGTCGAATGCAGGCGAAATCGGAGCCCAAGTCTCCTCGCTTGCTGCAAAATCTTTGAGCCCTTTTTTATTAAAGAGTATTTCACAGACCGCTTGTGGCACACAGCGTTCACGGAAGAGAAATGGAGGTAATGACCCGTAGGCGTGTCCTTCCTGTGAACTTTGAACAACAGACTCTGTCGGTCCCGGTCTACCACTACGTCACTACGTTCTCTGTCGTAGTATACAAGATATCATGCGTAGACTGCAATTTTATGTACGCGGGTGAAAGCGGGGATTTCGAACGACGTCTAAAGAGGACATTAACGACGTAAAACAGAAAAGAAGTCGTTTCCAGCGCCGTCGCTCAGCATGCAGGAAAAATGCATCATGATTTCAACTGGCACCAAGCCTCAGTTCTCGCGCGAAAAAAGAACTGAATGAAGCGGCAATATCTGCAATCTTTGACTATCCAAACTAGAGGAAACAGGCTTGATCATAACGACAGTAATGTACCGCTTCCGTACGCAAGATCCCTGAAGCGATTGTTGACGAAGATTTAAGCTCAAAGCTTCGGCCACCCAGCTTAGTGAACAATGCTTCCGTGTGGAGGCCGAAACATTTATTATATCTTAAGGTCGGCAATCAGTGTTTTGATTTCTACCATGCGATTACATGCTGGCCAGACGAGAATTCGTCCGATTCTCGATTTCATCCACGGAGCATGCCACGTTTAAAATAAAATTGCAGCGGTGTGTAGAATGTTCTGCACTAATGCGGAAGTTTGTAAATGTTGGTCATCCGTTTTGGAGAGAGATAAAAGCGCACGCAAAACACGACGAAAAAGGGCACCCATATATACGTACCCAGGCGCTTGTGCGTGCGTGCACGCGCGTGTGTGTGTGCGCGTGTGTGCGTGCGTGAGTGCGCGTGCGCTTTTGTGTCCTCCTATGTATAAGATAACTAAAGGGAAAATGGGAGGTAGCCCGCGCCATCAGCAGGTGTAACGGGCTCAATCCAATTTAACATAAATGAATAGGGGAAATATCCCAGAGTAACTTCTGAAAAAAAAAAACAATTTGGTTTAAAAAACAAAGTCGGAGGACGTTTGACCTTCGCCTTCAAGAGTAGAACGCGATAGCGTAATCGCGCCCCGTGGGCATCGCCTTCTCAACTGCTGGCCTCGCTTCGGGTCTCGGCGCATGCCTCAACCGTGTATTAAGGATACGAACGACTGTGCGCGTAACATTGGCCGTTCCATACTATCCTAGGATGCCTACTGCAAGTACAGTTGTTAAGTGCCCACTAAGCCACAATTCTTCCTTTTGCGAATCAGCGAAAGGCCCAATACGCGTCCGTAAGGCAACACGCGAACCTACGCAGCTGCTCACCTTGTTGATTCTTTTGTAGCTGATGATGACTAAATATGACTGAGCGGTTTGTAATGAGTGGCCTTTAAAACACCCACTCGTTGTGCAATTCAGATGTGACGCGTGGCGCCATTCTACCCTTCTGCCATGCAATATTACATGCGTTAAGGAGGCTCCCTTCACTAGATGATATTGATGTAGTGTTTTTTTCCTAAACAGTTTCAAGAAATAGCGTAGCTCTAGCTCTGTGGTAGAACGTTTGCTTGCCACGCACACAGACTGGGTTCCATTTTCACTCGAACCAAAGTTTTTGTTCATTTTCTTTGTATCTTTCCAGATTTTTCGGTCACGGACAAGATGATGATTTTTCGCTCACAACCAACGACACCGACACCGGTATTTCTGCGAAACGAGCGCTTTAACGCCATCGCGTTAAAACAACAAGGGGAAAGTATAATGAATGTGTTGTGTTACTTCAAGCAATCGACCAATTATCTCGTCACAATGCATCGTGTCATGTCACAAGACATCGGCGGTGTATATCCCTGGCTAAGTTCAGTTTTGGTGTGCGTGCGTCCGTGTGTGTGTGGTCGTGTATGTGTGTGTGCGGGTGTGTGCGTGCACGCGCTCGTGTGTATGCTTATCCGGGCACTTTGTATTTGTTAAAGTAGAGACGTAATGGTGAGGAAGTGCAGAAGGGTTGAAAGGCGGGCTAGAGAGTACAGCTTCATGGTATAGGTATAGGTTGGTATAGTTGGTATAGGTTCTCTATCACGTTAGTTTGCGCTCCCGTTAGTCTGAACGGCGAGGAAGGTTGCAACCCAGCGGCCTGAAACATTCTATCTATCTATCTATCTATCTATCTATCTATCTATCTATCTATCTATCTATCTATCTATCTATCTATCTATCTATCTATCTATCTATCTATCTATCTATCTATCTATCTATCTATCTATCCGCCTACGACATTGTGCTCTCCTGGCCGTTTCGTTAATCCGATGTGTACCAAAATTGGTGTGTCATAACATGGCCTTATTACGAACATAAATGACAGGTCATATCATGGAAATCATGACACGCATGTCATGAACAGCATGATTTACATTCCACGGCCTTTGGGCTCTTGCGGCCGTTCCGTTAATTCCATATATACCAAAAATGGCACGGCGTGACAAGACTTCATGACGAACATAATGACAGGTCCTAATATGCAAATCATGACGCGCATGTCATGTGCAGCATGATTTACATGACATGATCTCGGGGCGCTCGCGGCCGTTTAAATGAAGGGATACATACGAAAACTGGTATGACTAGACATTTCTGTATGACGAACATAACTGACACATGGTAACATGAAAATCATGATATGCATGTCATGTATGACATGGTTTACATGCCACGCTCATGGCGCACTCGCGGCCGTTTCGCTAGATTGATATACACCAAAATTGGTATTGTGCGATGTGACTTTATGAAGAACATGAATAACAGGTGGTAGCACGAAAACCATGACATCCATGACATGTATGTCATGATTTACATGCCACGCTCATGGTGCATTTGTGTCCGTTTCGCTTGCGTGATATACACCAAAATTGGTGTTACGCGACACGACTGTATGACGCACGCAAGTGAGACGTGGTAACATGAAAATCATGACATGCAAGTCATGTACGACCTGATGTACATGCCACGCTCATGATGCGCTAGCGGCCGTTTCAGTACATTGATATACACCAAAATTGATAATGCGCGATGTGACTGCATGAAGAATATGAATGACAGTTGGTAAGATGAAAACTATGACATGCATGTCATGTATGTCATGATGTAATTGCCACGCTCATGATGCATTCGCGGCCGCTTCGCTAGCTCTATGTACACCAAAATTGCTATTGCGCGAAGCGACTGTACAACGACGGTGAATGAGACGTGGTAACATGAAAATCATGACATACATGACATGCACGACATGATTTCCATGTCATGCTCATAACGCACTCGTGCCGTTTCGCTTCTTTGACGCACCAAAATTGGTATTGCGCGACGCGACTGCATGACGAACGTAAATGAGAGGCGGTAACATGGAAATCATGACATGCAGGTTATGTATGTCATGATTTACATGCCATGCTCATGGCGCACACGTGGCCGTTTCGCTAGACTGATATGCACCAAAATTGGTATTGCGCGATGTGGCTGTATGAAGAACATGAATAACAGGTGATAACATGAAAACTATGACATGCATGCCATGTATGTCATGATTTACATGCTCTACTCATGGTGCACTCGCGGCCATTTTGCTCCTTTGATATACACCAAAATTGGTATTGCGCGATGTGACTGTATGACGAACATAAATGAGAGGTCATGCCAATCATGTTATGCATGTCATATACGGTATGATTTACATGCCACTGTCATGGTGCGCTTCCGGCCGTTTTGTTAACGTGATATATACCAAAATTGGTATGGCATGACACGAGTGCGTGATGAACATAAACGACAGGTCATGCAATTTATATACCAGAATATGCGTTTCATTGGCATGCTGTACACTAGATTGTGCATGCATGCGTGCATGGCAAACATGCGATATATGGTGGACTAGATGCCATGGCATGAATGATTTCATTTGGCTCAAAGACAAAAAAGGCGATGTATGCAGCTCCTTGCTGGCTGCTTCCCATTACATCGATTCCCACAGTGCGTGGGATCGGCCGAATTTTAGGGGCGAAGCTCCTTAAGGCGGCACCCGTTCGTCCCTCGTAGTCGTAGTAGTCGTAGTGCGTAACCAGTCGTAACGCTAGTACCAGATCTTGACCTCCAAGGTGATGCCGGTGAGAGATTTTTCCTGTGCGTTGTTGAACAATAAAAAATTCGCAGCGTGCGCGTTAACTAAAAGCCGAATTCTTCTGTCTCTCAATCTCCATTAGCAGCCATTGGCATGTTCCAGTAGGAAACGTTAGTAGAAGTAGAAGTGTAAGTGTTAGCTAAAAGCCGATTTCTTCTGTCTCTCATTCCCATTAGCAGCCATTGTTTACCTCCAAGGTAGTGCCTGGTGAGATTTCTCCTGTGCGTGATTAAACAATAAAAATTTTGTTCAAAACGCCGTTGATTTGAAATAAACCAACAAAAGACGCCAGATGTTTTCTAAAGCAAAACGAAAAGACGCCAGCTGCTTAACGAAAGACGCCAGAAGTTTTCTAAAGCAAGGGTTTTCTAAACAATGAAAATTCACAGCGTACATGTAAAATTAAAGTGAGCTGCAAGTCGTCATAACTCTCATCGAACCTTTAGTATAAACGCGCCCGATCTCACGTCGGTGATGATATACTCGGAAGCATTCACGGAAGATTCACGGTTTACCCATGAACCTCCGCAGCTTCGCCCACTCATCATCATTCACTCCGTGGATACGCTGTGATTTTTTTTCTTAATACGAGTAGGAAAAAAAGCGATCAACGCAAGTTACGACGTTGCCCTTAAATCTGCCAAATTGCTCCACAGATTCGAAATGTGATCCTCACTCGAAATCATTAAGTTGCAGTTCTAAAAAAACTCTATGATGGGAGTGTCATATGCTTTATAACGCGATAGCGTTAGAGAGCTCGTGTCGCGGAAATGCCGCCGTCGGCGTCGGCACCGTTGGTTGTGAGCGAAAAATCGTCCGTGACCGAAAAATCGAGAAAGAAGAAAATAAAATAAAGAGAAATACCTTCGGTCCCATTGAGGATCGAACCCGGGCCGTTCGCGTTGCAAGCAGCTGTCCTACCACACAGCCACGATGTTACTTGCAGCTGCTTCGGAAGAAAACACTACATAAATGCCATGTAGTGGAAGTAGTCTCCTAACGCATTTTGTTCGGCAGGTGTCACGACGAAAACGAGCCCATTCGGCGATTTATAGGCGCATTTGGGAGGCCATCAAACTACGTCGAAAAAGGCCGGCATAGTGCAGCCATCGCCGCTAAAAACACACACGAACTTTCAAACAAAAATGGACAACCATGTCCATCTAGCGGAAAACATATCAAGCTTGCGCAGGCGTTGATCAAGCAAGGAGGAGGAGGAATAAACTTTATTGCTGATAAATGGGAGTGGGAATGGGGGAACCAGACTGGACGCTTTATCCACCGCCAGATGAAGTATTAACCCGGGCCCAAGCAACGACACTCAGAAGGGCTCAGACTCATTGTATACTTAGCCCGAGAAGGCTGGCCGCAATAATGAAAGTTGATCAAGCAAACAGCAAACTCTAGATAATGTGCTGCCATCTGTGAGGCATTGTGAGACTCTTCATGGCCTCCGAGATCGCGAGCGCGGCGTATATCTTGGAGGCCATGCGATTCTTGCTTTAGATCAAAAACTTGTACCATTCGCACGCGCGCGCGTGTGTGTGTCTGTGTGCGTGTGTGTGTAACAATACACATTAATAAGTATGCACTTAGTGGTTGAAATGCGCACTAGGGGCCGGATTTCGCTATCGCGTTCAACTCTTAAAGGCGAAGCTTAAGGGTCCCCCATTTTTTTTGAAGTCTTTTACCCGAAGAAACGGTCTCTCTAAACTGCATGCACTAGTCTTGATGACTAAAAACATGTTGTGGTCGGATATGCCATCTAGAATGTCTAAAACCCAGCTTGTTATGTTCTGGGACAAGAACACAAGGTCTAATAATGACTTCGACGAAACTGTAACCCTAGTTGGTTCATGCACAACTTGTTCTAGGCCATGGCAGAATTTAATTTCCACAAGTTTTTCGGAGCTAATTGTTTCAGTCTCGCTCGGCCAAACATTTTGCCAGTCAATGTGTGGTAAGTTGAAGCCTCCGGCCATTATTAACCTTGTGCTCCTGTTAACATGGTCGCACAAAAAGTCACTGAGCAAATCCAGAAACTGAGACGCAGGTAGCCTGTATACTGAGCCAATAATTTACACTGTATTGTTCAATGTAATCTTACACCATACAGCTCCGCGGACATCACATTCAATCATGCTAGTTGGGATGGAACTTTTAACAATGATAGCAGCACCGCCGCCTCGTGAATCTCTGTCCCATCTGAAAATCTTGTATCCTGGAGGAACAGTGCAGTCACTGCGTATTTCATCGCGCAACCGTGCTTCTATCAGTAATACAACATGGTGACTACGTGCCACTAAAAGGTATTAAAATTATGTAACCTTATTTAGGATGTTACGAGCATTTTAACGCGATAGCGTTAAAGCGCTCGTATCGCAGAAATTCCGCTGTCGGCGTCGGCGCCGTTGGTTGTGAGTGAAAAATCATCATCTTGCCCGTGGCCGAAAAATTGAAAAAGCTGTAAATAAAATAAATAATCAAAATGTTGGGCCCGAGTGAGAATCGAACCCAGGTCGTCAGCGTGGCAAGCAGGTGTTCTACCACAGAGCCACGCCCCTGTTTGGAGCTTCAATGAAAGTAACTTTCATGCTTCCCAAAAATACGTGTCCTGTATACAGGTGTCAAAGTACGATATGTAATATCGCTGTAATATTGCGTGGTACAAGCGTACATTGCCATCGGGCGTCACACCATGTCATTATCATAACGACTTGGTGGTTTAAAGACAGCCACCCATTACAAAAGGCACACACATTACTGCGCGTATTCCTTTAAGACCACGTAGTGGGTGCATCGCAACTTCGAAAACGTTTCTCGCGCATAATTGCTCGTGGTTTAAAGCATGCTACCCATTACATAAGGCACACACCTTAGTGCGCGCATTTTGTTAAACACTCGTAGTGTTCGAAGTGCGCACTACGGGCATGGTATTGCTATCGCGTTCAACTCTTAAAGGCGAAGCTTAAGCGTCCCCCAATTTTTGGACGAGAATTTGTAGCTATCAGTGGGATTGATTTTCTGAACTACCATGAAAGTAAAAGATTCATGTCGGTCAAGCGCACTCGCTACCGGCGTCACTTGAACATCGTTACCGTTCTTATCACTCCGGTATTGAAAAAGACCATAGTGTTTCCTAAAATGACCTAGAGGAAACTCTGGCGCTGCGATCGTTCAGCCACCATGGGAATGATGGGTAGTACGCGGATTTGCCTAGTCTTCGTGCTTGTGGGCTTCGAACGCACTTGTGGCTTTTTTTATTGCTATGTCTTGGTTTTCTTTCGGATAAAAGAATGGATCGTTGTGAACTTCGTGACCAGATTTGAATCGGTGAGCCTAAAGAAGTTAAAGTGGTGAAGTGAAACTGCTGATTTTTGCTGAACCTCGTTTTGCGACAGAGCGGATGCAGGCGACGCGGAGCCAAACGGAGCCGGAAGAACGAAGTTTAGATAAATCCGTGTACTACCCATGATTCCCATGCTGGCTGAAGCGCGATGCATTGCAGCTCCCATAGACACTAGCGCCAGAGTTCTCTCTAGTAAGTATTGTAGGAAACTCTATGAAAAAGACAGCGTTCATTTCTTTTTATCGCCCCAGACAAGCATGCGCCCATTTACCTTCAGTTTATCATCCACCATTGAGACACTCGCTCCCTTAGTTCGTTCTGGCGCAGAACTTTCCCATATGTTCTTTCTTCGTTCGGCTGTCTCTTTTGAGTAATCGTTGCCGACACCGAAAGAAGAACCCTTTAGTTTCTCGCAGTTACGCATTACGTTCTCTTTCTCACGGTAATTCATTGATTTCATGATTACTGGTCTGACATTTTTCTTCGGCTTCTGTTTTCATAATCCACTAGTCGTTCAGCTTGCTGCCGGACTATATTTTCTAACCTTTCGATTTTCTTTTGCATATCCTGCATGGCAATAACATGACCGTTCATTCTTTCTGACTTTTAACGCGAGAGAGTTAGAGAGCCCGTTTCGCAGAAATTCCGCCGTTGGCGTACGCGTCGGTAACGGCATTGCTTGTGAGCGAAAAATCGTCAGTGACCGAAGAATCGAGAAACATAAAAATAAAATAAACAATAAAAATCTTGGGTCGCATTCAGGATCGAACCCAGGGCGTTTATGTGGCAAGCAGTTGTCCTACCACAAAGCGACGATGTAACTCGCAACTGCTTCAGAAAAACACGCTACAGAAATGTCATGTAGTGGAAGAAGTCTCCTTAACGCATTTTGTTCGGCAGGTGTTGCGAAGAAAATGAGCCCATTCGGCGATTTGTAGGCGCATTGGCGAGGCCATCAAACTACGTTCTTTTTTTTTTTTTTTGCGGGGCGCCATGCTTCGGAGAAAGCCGGTATAGTGCACCCATCGCCGCTAAAAACAAACACAAACTCGTAAACAGCTAAAAAATTGGACAGCTATGTCTATCTAGCTGAAAACATGTCAAGCAAACAGCAAACATTAGAGAATGTGCTGCCATCTCTGAGGCATTGTGAGAAACATGTCTCGACTCTAGCACAGGGAAGTGTTTTAGATCGAAAACCTGTATCATTACTACAGATGCATCGCGCGCGCGCACGTGTGCGTGTGTGTGTGTGTGCAACAACACACATTATAAGTATGCGCTTAGTAGTTGAAGTGCGCACTAGGGGGCGGGTTTCGCTATGGAACATGTACTGATTGAATGTGGCGATATTCACCCAGGTATACGTGTGGGCACGAGTCTACATGAAGCCTTGGGTTTTAGGGACAACAATGGAAAGCTGAACACGTCCGCGATAGAAATAAGTAAGAGACGGTTAGAGTATTGGTGGCAGAAAAGTAGAGATAAAGTACAAAAATAAATAACTGGGGGAAAAAAAAAAAGGTCATTCTGCCTTAAGAGGCAGAGAGATGGACCGTGAATTTATATTTTTTGGTATAATAACGTAGATTTAATCAATGTAGGTAAGGCATTAGGACAACATGAAACAAGGAGGAGGAGGAGTAATAAACTTTATTAAGGGAAACCAGCAGGTTTAAGTGGCCGGGCCTAGGCCAAGGAAGTTTATTTTTTTTTTCTTTCGTTTTTTTCGCCTTCGAGCCAGGTGGCAGACATGTCACCGCCCCGTTATAAAGGGGACGCTCATAGCATCCATCCATCCATCCTTCAACTCTTAAAGGCGCGCTTAAGGGTACACCAATTTTTTATTAAGTTCGGCAACTTCTTTTCAGATGGTGTTTATCTGCTCATCACATTCTTTCTGCTTATCTACAATTTGTTGCAACTATTCAGCAGTCTTGGGACCCGGAATTTCTTCTACGTACCCTCAGCACCTGTGCGCTGCGTGCCACAAAACTGCTGTTGACTTTCTTGCGGGCCACGAGCCTGAACGAAACGTTGTAAACTTCTGTGGCTGTATGTGTTATGCGTTTATCAGTGTATATATCATACCTTTCACCCAGCACCTGGAGTAGCATGTCAGGCGAATAGCCAGGCAAACATCTCCAGCTTTTCATTAAAATGTTTCTCTCTCTCCCCTCAAGTTAGCAAAAGTAGTTAACCGCAACAGACCAACATCGTTGAGGGCGCGGCACAAGAATCAGGAATCTATTCTCGCTTTTCCAAAAAGCTGCATAAGGCTGAACACTAACCTGCAAAGGTGGCAGCGGCAGTTTAGCCACCCTGCCCGCTTGACATATGCCGTGCATATGTCAGCATATGTGCATATGTGCACGGCATATGTGGCCATCGTCGTATCCGTTCTTGAGTACGCCTGCGATCGCTGACGTCACTGTTGTCCACCGAAGATTGTCTAACACAATGTCCGATTATTGTTTCCGTAGTCATGCAGCAGGAGTGGAGACTGCCCGCGCACATTGCTCGACGTAAACACGGTGGCGAAAATCGCAAAGTCAGTGCCTGCAAAGGTGGCAGCAGCGGTTTAGCCAGCCTGCCCTCTTGACATGTACCGTGCCCTGTAAATGTGTTTGTGAAATTGTTTTTGCAAATTATCTCTCCTGCAAAAGTTTGTGTCAATACCCCTTTTAGGTGAGCATTTCGACTGAATGTTGTTGTAGGGTTCCTACTGCCTTAATTATTTGCGAGTTCATTCCCAAAATACTTTTTTATATATCATGCCCCTCTTTGCAGCATCGATGAGAAACAGACTTCAACAGATATTTAATTGGAGCATGCGAACAAAAGAAACCATAGGCTTCACGCCTAGTGGCACTACATATTTTTTATCCAGAACCGGCCACACTCCAAATATAGAGCTGCTGATAGTCGCGTACATCACTAAACACGATTCGTATTTACTCCAGCACATAATTAAAACTACAATCCCTTCTCTCTGTCCGCCCATTTATTCGTGCTGACGCATACGAAGAATTTATGGTTAATTCTGGACTATCGACAGAGAAACACAAACACTTGGACTACGACTACCCTTCCCATTTAACAGCGGAACGCGATAGCGTACTCTGGCCCCGTTCGCATCACTTTCCCATTCCCTAGCCGTGATTGCCTTCTCGGCAGACACCTCCATCTTGCCGCGAGGAAAGGGGATTGCGTTCGCATAACATTGCCGTTGTAAACTGCAATTATAGTTGCGAAGTACCCACCACACGTCTGTAAGGCAATGAGCGCACTGACGTCGCTGAACACTTTGTTGTTGCTGCGGAATGAAACGGTAATGATGATGGTGAAATTGCAGATCAGTCATTTGTATGGGTTGGTAGCGGCCGTACCAGGAAGCATGCCTGGTGCGATTGGTGCGATTCTACGTTGCTATCACGCGTTAATACATCTGTTAACGAGACTCATTGCCCTGCACGACGCACTAATAGGTTTTTATTTGTTTTTGTTTTTTTTCCTTAAGCAGTTCGAAGCACTGGTGTGGCTCTGTAGTAGAACACTTGAGAGCCACACAAAATGTGTGGGTGTGATTTCTGCTCAAACCCTTTATTCATTGCATCCGTCGTGCCTTTTCTTTCACGGACAACGCCACCGACGCCGACACGGCAGATTCTGTGATGCAAGCTCTTTAACGCTATTACGTTAAACGGATGCATCTGATACACGCACGCATTTGCAACTTGCGCACGCAGCTATAAATATCTATGTTGAATTTATCTTTCTTTGCTCATTGCTAAGGCGTTTTTTTAACTGCGTTGTTTGTCCTATGAAGGCTCGTAAAGGTTCTGTCTAAAGAGACACCTAGCTCACCAACGCGCGTTATTCTTTGTCTATTGCATCTGCATTTGTCCTTCGGCGTGGTAACCAACGAGCACATTCATGTTGTAAATAAGCGCTTCTTTATTGCTTGGCAAATAATATTCGCCCATCTTTTATAAAGATCGTACGAAATACAAATTTTCAGTCTACTTTCAATATGCAAGGCACTATGCCTTCAGCTCCTCGTTACAAAAAACTCTCGCGTTCCATTACTTCTTTTTTTCCCTTTGTGCTACCAGGCATTCGATATCAGCAAGGCAGACGCCACCTTCTTTGATTTAATGCTCTGCAACGGCACTTAGTTGTGTAATTTCAGAGGCATTGGCGCTGTCCCCCGCGGTATCAAGCTCGCGAACGAGCTAGGGTGCCAAGTTAATTTCAGTATAAATTTGTGGGAGTCGTCGTAACGATCACACCGGATAGTTATGGCTTGGAATTCCAAGGAAACTACACAAGCTAAGTAGTGTGAACCTCACTTCTTATATGGGCCTCCAGATTTTCGAGCTTAATTTTCACTACCCTGAATTCCATTGTTGAGCGAAGAACTACTACTTGAGTTTCGTCTCGCGTATCACCTCTCGCTGCTATGACCTAAATAAGCTGCTTATTTCAGGGTAAATAGTTGTTTTTGCGGTTATTAGGACTGTTTCGGCAGACTCGTGTAGCGACTTTCTAGTGATTGTCTTCTTCCCAATGCGTAAAAAATTCAAAATTGATATAGGGTGCTCCCTCTGGTGTTTGCTGTTCTCGAGCTGGTTTCAATAACATTTTGGTATTGTTAGAAGGTTGGTATGGCGTTGCATTGCTAATAAACATCGTGCAGGTCCAGTTCCAAACCACACCGGTTGGCTTTCAATAGGGGTGATTCACAAAAACGCCTGTCTGTTGAGCTTGAGGTGCATGTTAAAGATCGTGGTCAACAAAAATTCGTGCTTCATCATTATTTATTTATTTTTATTTATATATAAAAGATATGAGAAGGTAGGCTGCGTTAGAGCTGGCTATCACATCATCATGATCCATCACTTCGCTTCGGCCTCTTAATCATGTCAACGCTCTGACACGTCAATTTCCAGAATTCAACCTTTTGTAAGTAACAGGGCCCTTATATTGATGATATATGTTGCGTTAGAGAAATTGCTCTTACCGCACGAAAATTCCTCACACTGAGTTTTAGGAAGGAAGACTTTTTAAGGGCTCCTTTATCTATGTTAGACACAATATTAATGAGAACAAACAGACAGTATTGCCATGGAAAGTTTAGGGGATGTTATTTTGTAGCAATCAGGATATAAATGTGAAGAAAATAAAGAGGACGAAAAGGTAACTTGCCTCGAGCAGGGACCGAACCTGCGACCTTCGAATAACGCGTCCGATACTCTACCACTGAGATAAGGCGGCGGTCATCCTCCCGTCCACTTTTATGGGGTATATATGTGCATTTAAACCTAGGAGTGTTAGCGCCGATCGCAGCGATGACGGCGAGTGTGGAACATTTTCTTTCTGCCTGTAAGTTGCAGGTTCGTTATCTGCCGGTGGCAAGTTATCTTTCGTCCACTTCACTTTCTTCACGTTTATATTCTAATTACTACAAATAACATACCCTATGATTTCCTTAGCATTATTGTCTGTTAATTCTCATTAATATTGTGCCTACCAAAGAAATACTAGCCCTTAAAAAGTCATCTTCTTTCCTTCATTCACAGCGATGGTCTTGTTGTGGCAGACTTGATGCCATCAAGTCGTATGCGAGTGATTATTAGTCAGCTGCCAGCTCGTAAAAAGATCATGTGCTACGTGACGCCAACAGGCAGAAAAAAAGTGTTCCACACTCACCACCATGGCTGAGATCGGCGCTGACTAACATTCCTATGTCTAAATGCACATATATACACCGTAAAAGTGGATGGGAGGATGACCGCCGCCTTAGCTCAATGGTAGAGTATCGGACGCGTATCTGACCAGAACGCGCTGGTCACGTGAGCTTACGATAGCACTCTTGCATAGTGTGTGGCATTTGTGGGCTTGTACTGTTGAGCTATCAAGTCCTCTTGGCGTGGTAATACAAGGTGAGGCCATTAGAATATAGGCTATAGATTGTATAGCGCAACTAATTGAAGGGACACAAGAAAGATGCACGCACAACAAAGCGCTAACTTTCAACAAGTTAGCCCTTTGAAAGTTGAAAGTTGGCGCTTTATTGTGTGCGCGTCTTTCTTGTGTCCCGTCGATCAGTTGCGCTGTAGAATCTATAGTCATGCTTTACCAACACGCCCAGTCTTCAACCTTAGAATATAGGAATATATAGGCACTGTTTTTTGTAATCTGTGGGTACGTATCAAACTACAGCATACGGAGTATAAAGATGCCCATCAGTAGTTGCGCCCGCAAATCTGTCTCGGCACGCTGTAGTGTTTAAATATGACGCGCAATTCTTTCCAGACAGGTTCCATCTGACGTTGTCGCGGCTGTCTGGGTGGCGGTGCGTTGATACGATGGCGCGGGCTTTGTGTTCACGAGGACTGCGGCTGTCTCCTGTTATGGCTGCCCTTTCAGGAGTGGTGGACAACTGTAAAAAGGCGATTTCACCACGGTTGTAGCTGAAACAGTCGACGGTTAGTACTAGCTCACGCAAAACAATAACAAAATACAACGTAATGTTGATTGACTCGATTGAAATTTGAACAAAAAAAATTAGAAAGAGTTCCGAACGTTTTTTTCTTATTCATGAAACTCAATATTTACACTATAGCTCTAAGCAAAACTAACCTGCAAATCGCAATTCATGCATGAGAAAGTGTTAATGAATTTAAGGGCTGCGGACGTGCACACAAGCAATTGGTTCTGCGTAGACATTTGGTGCAGTAATCGACGTTAAATATATTAACCCGATAGAACGCTGGCACTGCATCAATTTCACGACGTCCGTTATTTTCTCTTAACCCTGGTTCAGCCTCTTCCACTCGTTTCAGAGTCGCAACTCGCGTAGGGTCCTTCAGGCAAGGTCTTTAAGTGGTTATCATTAGCAACGACTCGGGAATGGTACTTCGTTTCGATGCCAGTGTTAAGCTTGTCACCAGCAATGACCGAAAACACGGGGTTGACCGTTTTTCCATTCAAAAGTGCTTACAATTGGAAGAGTTCGTATTTATTTATGATTGGCTGCGCAACACACACACATAGAAAGAAAGAAATTGAAACTATGGGTGTTCGTGTGCCCATTTTTTATGTTACGGGCACTCGTGTACTCAAATGCCTCAACAATAAAAGCAGTCGCTGCGTTGTAGTACTGACGCTCTTGTGATGAAGCACGCTGCAGAAGCCATATCCGATGAAGAACGCTGCAGAAGCCCTCGGTGCTCGACGCCGCCGTCTCTTGGACGTGCTAGGAAATAAGTGACTTAATGTGATGAGGAAAACACGCCACATCTATTGCCCATGTAGGAAGCATGGCTATGCGCCTGTTTGTAAGTAGTAGCCATCATTGCTGAGCTTTTCGATGGGGAACCAGTAAATTGACCGCGTTCTGGAAGCCCAAGGTGTCCTCATTGGTGTTGTTCTCACTGGGAGATTCTTTGGTATAGCAATTTATAAAATGTTCTCAGCAATTCAAACAAAACAGTCGACCTCTACGCTTTTCTTGAACCACCGGTGACGACTAGGTCACCTCCTTTGCTTGAAATGCTGTCACAGTTATAGGCGTACTTGCTGGAGGGCAGGGAATGGCCCCCGACCCCACTCCCATCTCCCTCTGTGAAAAGTGACACGGGAGCGCAATAATCCTCCTTACTTTTTCGAGCTCTCAAAGGCGGGAGCACATAGGTGTGATAAGTAAGGTGCACGAGTCACGTGCCCAAGGATGGAAAGCTTGGATAGTACGCACGATAGTGCGTGAGGAGCGGAAAATTTCGCGATAGTATGTACCTCTATCTCGTCCACGCGAGCGAATGGTCGAAGGAGGGCTCGTGGCGCGAGACGCGATCCGTGGCGAAAAACCTGAGGGGTGAGAACGACGATTGTCTGTGGGTCACCGTTCGAAGAAGGTAGTAGAAGAGAGCGTCTCACCGTTGATGAGAGCGGCAGGTGCCGGTACCGGAGATGCAGTACCAAGAGTGCGTAGCGTACGCGTCGATCTCGGCAACGACCGGGTGAAGCTAGCACGGAGTCGCAGCACCCTCGTCACAGCGGTTCTGGGAGCACCTGCAACGCTCCACCTTCGTTGGCAGAACGGTACGGACCCGCAGGACAGTGCCCGGGGCTCCACGACTTCACTTGAGCTTCAGACTCACTTGGAACAAGAGACCGAGAAGGAAGCTAGGCCTAACCCGTCCATTCCAATGAAGCCCACGACGACGACCGCGAAACAGGCAACAAGTGGATCGTCAAGTTTTTCCTGAGCAATGACGAACGCAGGGCCTGATCGAGGGCAGCGACGGCAAGCACGACGCGACATGGACGACAGGGACTCAACTAAGACGCCGTGCCCACCGTACAAGTAAGGACGCTCCATTACGGACGCGACCTTACCAGTCGCCTGTCCTGTCCCTCTCGTTCTGGTGAACTGTCTTGTTTCTTGCGCACAAAATTTTCCATCAACGACCAAGAGGCCTTATGGCCGGACTGCCATTGCAGCTACGAACTGAGTTTAGCAAGAGTATTGTTGTGGTCTGCTAAAGAATCCATTTCATGAATTTTCGTTTCATGTATTTTATTTGCATGCGATTTCGTGTGAGGTTTCCAGTCGTGATTTGCAGTCGTGTTTTCTAAAGATAAAGTGTTTGCAGTGCCACCGCCGCCTCTCGCGTCTCTCAATCCAATCCACTTGGAAGCGCTCCCGAGATCTGTGACAGTAGGTGAATCCAACAACTGCGCAAAACTTTCTTTCACTGTAGCAGTGCCGCAGTTAAGTAAAATTTATTAGGCATCCCCCGCTACTTTAGTGAAGCTTCAATGTGGTGGTATGCTGGTCCACTTGGGGCAACATAGTTTTTAGATGCAAGCTTGGTTTTGATCAAGTTGAGCATGTTTGCTGGAAATTTTCGCCATGGTCTAAGAACGGTTTGTTACCTTGTCACTCATCACACAGTAAGGTCACAAAAAGAGCAGTCGCTATTTCCTGGCCCAGTTCATCGTTGAGGAAATCTTGTCTGTGTAACATAGAGCGTAGTTTCCGCAAGCAAGTGACTATCCTGCTCAGCTCGGGTTGCGCTGACAGTCTTGTAGTTGCAGTGGGCGGCATGTTGTTAAAGAATTTAAAGAGGACAAACGCTGCCAACACCCAAGACAAAAGAAAAACAGAAAAGATTGTGGTCATGCCGTGTACGCATTCTGTGTCGCACAATTTCAAGAAGTTTGGTCGCAAGCACGGGGTTGACGTGGGGCTCACAGCCCCCTTCAAGCTGGCCAAGCTGTGTACCATGGTTAAAAATCATGGGAAAGGAAAAGTGAACCACAAAGGTTGCACGAAAAGCATACCATGCGTTTTGTTCCATGTATCGGTGAGGTGGCGTATAGCATACCGTTGAGCTGCGGAAAAGTGTACATTGGCCAGACGGGCCGATGCCTAAATGACAGACTCAGAGAACATGTATCGTCATTGAGTGTTTTCGCAGGTGGCACGCACCTATCTCTGCACTGCATATAATGCGGGTGCATTATATGCACCCGTAGAAGGGTACGCATTTGGGCTGGTTGGTTCATGATTACGGGTCAGAAACAGCGCTAAAAAGACGGGACAAGAAAGGACACGAGACGACGGCGCTGACTAACAACCAAATGTGCTTTATTCCTTCATTCCTTCCGTACGTGCACAAAGTCGCGCACAATCTCAAGAAAGTTGTCAGCAGGGCAGGCGTTAGGCTGTTGTTTTCTGCCCAAAATAAGCTTGGTAGCCTGTGCCAGCAAGTCAACCGAGAAGAAGAGAAGAAAAGAAGATGCACTAAGAAGCACAGGCAGAAGTTTGTTGAATGTTGTCAAGAAGTTGTACACAAGATTCCACTTTCTTGCGGGCGTTACTATGTCGGGCAAACGGGGCGGTGCGCTAATGACCGCATGCGCGAGCATTTGAACAAGGTTCAAAAACAAGCTACAGATAGTCAGTTATCTCTTCACTGTAACAGTTGCGGTTGCCATCCATCTTTTAACGATACCACTTTCTTGTCAAAATACCACGACGAGCGCGCGCGCCTCATTTCAGAAGCTTATCACATCTACAATAGCGGCGAGGCATGTGTAAGCTTCCCCTCGATTTCCCTCCTTCCGAAGGAGATAGAATTCATGTCTCGTTGATCGCCCTACTGCCTCTGCGCAGGCTGATTTTTCTGTATTTTCATTACGTTAGTGGTAAAGTATATTTATGCTGACTGAAGGAATAAAGCACATTTGGTTGTTAGTCAGCGCCGTCGTCTCGTGTCCTTTCTTGTCCCGTCTTTTTAGCACTGTTTCTCACCCGTAATCATGAACCAACCAGCCCAAATGCGTACCCTTCTACAGTTCATTTCTACTACATCGGGATCTTTTTCATCGTTCGCGGCATTCTCGTGTTTACATTCTTCAGTCGTCTGCATCAATCTTCTCGCCACTGCGACTTGTAGAGCTCGTCTCTACGCCTACTCCCTCAAGCATTCCTACCTGCCGCCGGAAGTCGCCCTTCTTTTTGGGGCATTGATGCCTTCAGAAGGCCACGTGAAAAGAGTGTGCCGAATTTTGAGGTCAGAAGCATGCCGACAAGTACGCTTCTACACTGACTGCCTGCAGGTTGTGAACCGCAACGAACTGCCTTTCCCCAGTGCCCAGAAGAAGTTTCTTCAAGACCTGCGACTGGCGTCTCAGACTGCCGACTTCCTATGGGGCAACGTAATAGTCCAGCTGCCTAGGAACAAGCATCGTAGTCCAGGGCAAGGTCAAGAGGTCAAGGTGCTCGGAGATGCCTCGATCCCGAAGAACGTGGCTGATCTTCTGAAGCTTGGGCCGAAATTTTGTGAGCACCCTGATCTGGATAAGACAGAGCTGCTCAGCCTGGTGAGAACAGCTGCTGGCAAAGCAAAAACGGACGAAGCTGACAGGTGTATCAGAGAAGGCGTTGACTGCCTGCCTCAGCGGGTTAAAAAAGGCAACAGAGGTAGGCTTCGCACAGCGGTTACCGTTCTTCGAGAAGCGGGGCTGAAACTGCTCCTCTCCGACAAAGAAGGAGGATTCGTCGTGTTGCCTCGAGGTCTCTACAAAGAAAAAGCAGACGCGGCCATTCTTGGTAACTTCAACGAAGTAAAAGGAGTGGTTCCTGCGAAGGTAAAAACAAAGGCCGTTCAACTATGCGAAAAAGCCGGGCTTGCAAAACTGGCATCCTCCGTAAAGGCCTGCAAAGAGACCAGCCTTTTGGCCTTCTTCAGCGCCAAGACCCACAAGGAACAGTGCCCGTTCCGGGCCATTGTTTCTGAGCGCGGAACCTGGCAACGAGAAGTGGGAGTGTTTCTGCAAATGTTTTTGTGCCTCCTTGATGTCGACGACCCCTACCTCATAAGGACGCCAGGTACTGTTTCTGCCTTTCTCCGTGATGAGTGTCCAGTGGGCGTGCGTGCCTTTTCCGTGGATATCAAGGACTTATATTATTCATTGCCTCAGGAAGATGTGTGTACAGAAGTTAGCAATTGTATTGACAAATATGGGGCTCTTAAGTTTCAGAACGCAAGTGGAATCACTGTGGACAGGTTTTTAGAGTTTTTAAAGTTTTATATGCGATACACCTTCGTCTGCTTGGAAGATAAGCTTTTTATACAGCGGAAAGGTGTGTGCATAGGCTCTTGCATCGCCCCTGTTCTTAGTGACATTTTATTAGCTAGCTATGACCGCTATCTTGAGAGCAAGCTAAGTAAGACGAGCACGGTTAAGGTGATGCGATACGTGGATGACTTTTTAATCTTTTACAGCATTAACCCTTCTGACGCGCAGCCTGCTGCTGCTACAATTTTTGACGTGTTCCTCACGGAATTAAGTTCTTTTGAACTTACCACTGAGCATCCCTCAGACAGCAAACTGCGCTTCTTAGACTTGGAACTCTCGTTCTCAAATAGCCATTTATGTTGGAGTTATGCGCCCAGATCTCAAAAGAGCCTTCTCCCTTTTTCCTCTGCGCACTCGAAGATTTTTAAACGCGGAATTGCAAGAGCTTGCATGAAGGCGGCGCTAGACAGGTCCTGTGACCACCAAGTTGAAGCAAGTTTTCTTTCACAAGTAGCACGCCTGAAGCTCGCAGGTTTTCCAGCAACGCTTTTGACTAACATTGCCGAAAGCCTCGTTGCAGGCTTTAAAAACAAGCGCTCAGCTGCTGTGCAATCCGAGAAAAACTCGAAGCAAACTGTTGCGGTTATTCCGTACCTGCACAAAGTCGCGCACAATCTCAAGAAAGTTGTCAGCAGGGCAGGCGTTAGGCTGTTGTTTTCTGCCCGAAATAAGCTTGGTAGCCTGTGCCAGCAAGTCAACCGAGAAGAAGAGAAGAAAAGAAGATGCACTAAGAAGCACAGGCAGAAGTTTGTTGAATGTTGTCAAGAAGTTGTACACAAGATTCCACTTTCTTGCGGGCGTTACTATGTCGGGCAAACGGGGCGGTGCGCTAATGACCGCATGCGCGAGCATTCGAACAAGGTTCAAAAACAAGCTACAGATAGTCAGTTATCTCTTCACTGTAACAGTTGCGGTTGCCATCCATCTTTTAACGATACCACTTTCTTGTCAAAATACCACGACGAGCGCGCGCGCCTCATTTCAGAAGCTTATCACATCTACAATAGCGGCGAGGCATGTGTAAGCTTCCCCTCGATTTCCCTCCTTCCGAAGGAGATAGAATTCATGTCTCGTTGATCGCCCTACTGCCTCTGCGCAGGCTGATTTTTCTGTATTTTCATTACGTTAGTGGTGAAGTATATTTATGCTGACTGAAGGAATAAAGCACATTTGGTTGTTAGTCAGCGCCGTCGTCTCGTGTCCTTTCTTGTCCCGTCTTTTTAGCGCTGTTTCTCACCCGGAATATGCACCCGCATATAATGATAACAAACAGACAGTAATGCTCTTGCAATGCTCTTTGCAAATCAAAGCACAGACTGGTCGGAGGGAAATCACGGAAGCTGGACAGATTAAAGCAAACTCAACCATGTGCATCAATGTCACCCGGTATCGTTGAGTAATAAAGGTATAGGCTTTCTGAATAGTTATATGGCGGCACATATCAGTTCCGATAAGTAACCTTCCTGTTGTCCTGTCTTGTGATAAGGTGGCTGCACATCCGCGGTTCCGAGTTCTCGCGTGAGAAAAATTTGCTATAAACTGCAGTTGTAAACTGAGCGTCTCCCCTGTCAAGGTCTTTCCTTCTATTCATGCTGTTTTCCGCTCATACAATCTAGAAAATTAGTGAAGCTTGTTTTCCGTGACCCACAACGTCGCTTGGTATAGGTTCGTTGTAGCGTGAGTGGCCTGCGCAATGCTTTTGCGCGTGTATCTTATTTCTATGAAACGAGCGTATCTTATTTGTATGAAACCAGCTGGCGTGTTTGTCAATACTCCACCTAACAAGCTGGTTACAGCAGGGTGGAAGCTACGAGGTGTAAACAACCCACTTGCTTGCGCAGCAAACTATAGTTCTGTTTGTAATTGCATTATAATTGGACAGGGCTAAAAAAATTGCGCTTGTTTGGCACGTGCCACGTCACTGCAACACGTGATATGCTAATCACGATTCGCATACACGTCATAAGCATTTAATTATTATATCGATAACTGCAGATAATTGTGATGACGAACCAACATGTCAGCGCCCATGCAGATGCGATAGCCCGCTTCGATCCGAACTAGCACTTGCTACTTACTGTCCTGACCGCAGTAAATCGATGGTGGAATCGGCTATCGCTTTATGTCATCTGAGGCCGAGGACAAAATATCGGGTACGTTTTGTCCTTACTATCGAGATTAGCTGTTTGTTCAGCCACGCGTGCTAACCCTAGTACTCGAGAATTTGAAAATGAATCGTGTAAACAGTGCGAAGTAGACCCAAGTACATTTCTGTCGAAACGTGAGGACGCAAATATAAAGCAAATACCAGCGTCGGTTTAGAACTTGAGGACAACACAGCTCACGACGGCACCTTTATTTTTATTTTTTTTTATTTTACTTATACAAGTACCTGCAGCGCCACGAGGGCATTATCGCAGGGGAGCAATTCAGGGAAAAATAGATACAATAGCAAAATATATGTAAATTCACATACAGACATGAAAATGTGAGCAAGCGATGGACTCCGCGTGAAAAGTTGGCAACACATGCGAACGAAAAAAAAAAGTATCAGCAAAAGCAGGGAGACAGGTAATTAATATCTCACGGAAGATCAGAATGTAAAAACGATTGGAATTCGGACAATGTTTTACAATGAGATATACCCTTTGGAAGTCTGTTCCAGTACATGGACGTGTGTGGAAAAAAAGAACATTGAAACACATTCGTGCGGCAGCGCATTTCCAAAACCTTACATTCATGATCACTACGTTTAGAGATGAAGTGAGGGGGGGGGAAATGTACAAGTTTTTATTTACTCCTGTGAGATATAATTTAGAGGGGCGAGGAACCAGCGTCAACGTGTGCGGCCATGTTGTTGTTTTTTTCCCCGGCGCTACCGTCGCTGCCAAACGCTAAGACCGTTGGTTGCTACCGTGTGCTCGCTTTACTCGCCCAACGCGCGTTTTGTTTCCTCTTGTTTGTTTGTTTGCTCTGCTGTGGCTGCCCAAGGCTAAGGGCGTTGCTTACTGCCATGTTCTGCCAACGCCCTACCTGCCCATTGCTTAAGTACACTGTAGCTTAAGCGTAGGCTCTATGGGGACGCCGAGCAGACGACGTGGTGCGGATGTATGCATCGTGAGGGGTTCTCGCTCTTCCTATTGGCTAAGCAACCCCGTAGCTTCCACAGTGGTGCAACCAGCTTGTGAGATGGAGTATAGACAAGAGTGGTTATGTGTGTGTGTTATCTTTTGCGGCGATCCTGTATATACCTAGGCCATTCGTAACTCCGCGAATAGTTACTACACCACAGAAAATTGCCATTATCGTGACCGGCATTTACTTTCAAATTAAAAAAAAAAAGCCGACCGAATTGAGCTGGAACAATGGCGTGTGAACTGGCCGAACAGATCAGTGTAACTGTAATAATGCGCGTAATAAGAAATATGAACATATCGTAATTTCACGAATAGTTCAGTCAGCAATTATCTACGCAAACCATAGCGGGCATGTGCCACAGAAATTAAGCGAACCGCACCATTCACCACCCGCTAACTAAAAATAAAACAGAAAATGTTAAGTGAATAAATTAATGAGTGTATAAATAAATAAATTGGCAAAAAAAACTCGAAGATGCCGTTATGCACTCACGTGAGACGACTGGAAGGCGAAAGCCATATATTTTTTCTCAGTCGATGTACTGTTCCTGCCTTGCCACCCTCCGAAAGCTTTCTGCACCTAACGTGGTTTTGCATTGCCTCCAGGATCGGACGCGCCTCACCTGATTTTGCACTGCTTCCGTGATCGGCCACCCGCCATGTAAGCTAATACGTCAATATGACGACGTCATCATGTGACGGCACTACATGATTTGGGACGTTATTGTGACGCCACTATGACGTCATATATGGTGATCTCATCATGTGATGATGATTTTTGGCATCACTCGTGTTGACGCAGACGCGAGATGCGAGACGCCGGCAAATTTTCGCGTTTGATAAGGCATCTATGGCTTTCGCCTGATTGAAAAGGAAAATAAATAATTACATAACAACTTGCGCGTTAGACATGGGACCCATGCAAAAAGAGGTGGAAGTTCTTTAAATTAAATTAAGTGATTCTAAATTATAAATATGTTTATAAATATATAAATGAATAAATGAAGTGAATCCGCGCGCCGCAAAGCTTGGCTAGTAATTCGTTTTGACGGAGTGGAATGGCTCACAATTTTTTTTTTGCTTGCGTGGTATATCTTAGCACTATTCTGAGATTTCTGAACAGCTAACACCTCGTGCCGCGATTTTGCTGTAAAGTCTGTGTTGCACAATACAAGAACGCAACGAAATATTCTGTAAACAAAGCAATACAAATGCGTCCAAAAATGCACCGCAGTACCATCTGGCGGCCAGGCATTAATCTTGTCGTAACAAACGCCGGTAATCAATAGTGTTTTCTCACTCCCGACCTCGCCTTCGCTGCAAAGAACAATTGAGACAAGTTCTGTTACAGCACACAATAAGAAGGGACCTTCGCCGTTGCCTTAACGATAATAACGGTCATGCTCGGAGGGCTCTTTCAGCCTGTCAGTGGGGGATTTATTCGGTCCCATAAGACCGCAATAGAGCCAGGCTCCAGGAATGAGAGCGCCGTCCAAGCCTAACAAGAAGAAAGAGGTCATTGGGCGCGATAGCCGGAGAGGTTGGCTGAGGGGGCGAAGCTCTTGCCGCACCCCAGGCTCGGGTTCCGCTGCGAAAAGAAAACGCTTGATGAAATCGATGAGCGCCTTCGGAGGAAGCCGCCAGAATGCAGGCGGAACAGCACCCCATATCTCGAGCGAGCAGTCTGGGAGGATATGAGGAGATTGAAATAAAGGCATGAGGACAATTCTTCGTAAGGAAATGCCAGCAGCACTAAAGAAAAGAGAAGAAACTGAGCCAGGAAAAAGAGACAGGAACAGGTAGGATGCTGGACTAACAACTGACTTTATTTCGATGAAGACGCGAACAACAAACCGAAATGAGCATGCGCAGCAACAACCGTGAATCAAAAACAGGCAACCTATCACTGTCGAGAAATCGGACCTCCTTGTCATTCAAAAACACAGAGGGCGCACTCACACACTTATCAGGACCAAGTTTGTGAATCTGAAACGCTTCAATAATTTCACGTTCTTTCTGTGTTTTAGCTCTCCCAGTCACCGAAACGTTGCTGAATAGAGGGGCGCAACCGCACACTTTGCAGTGAATCGGTAGATTTCCACCCGTGCACGTAGGAAGTAAATTTGCGTGCTCGCGCATTCTGTCATTCACACACCTACCCGATTGCCCAATATATTCTTTGCCACAGGTCAGGGGAATACTGTAGACAATGCTAGTATCACACCTGCTGAATCTGTTGACATGCGCCGTATTATTTGCTTGCATGAGGACAATGTTAACTCCATGGGGAAAAATTTCCCAAAATGATGTTTCCCGACGCCGTGCGAACGCCTGAACGTCCTTTGTGTCTTCATTCAAATTGTCGGAGATAAAACATGTATTTTGGAATTGGGATGGAATATTTTTCTGCATTGGCGACGCTCCCGTGATATGTGGGAGTCATGCACGAGGCCGGTCTTTGACTGAAGTTTGAACGGTGGCGTTTCGCAAATTCTCAGGCTGTTCTGGGGCAAGCCTAGATAAATCCGGAGTGCTTCAGCCTGTACACTTTGTATCATTCGTAGGCTTGTTTTGCTTGCGTTGGATAATGCAGGCAGGCTGTACGGATTTGTCCTTACCGGCACTTAAGCAGCTCACTTTATTTCTCTTGTACGAAAAGTACCAAGACTCTATACACATCTACACTGACGGGTCTGTGCTGCCGAACAGCTCAACCGGAGCAGCCGTGATACCAAGGTTGGTGACTACAACTAAATTCAAGACATCTCACGCAACAACATCGACGGCAGCAGAACTGGTAGCCCTTCATAAAGCGCTACAATTCGTCAGTGACCAACCGATGCACAAGTGGACTATTTTCTGCGACTCGAAGGCGGCACTGCAGTCTCTGATGATGATGATGATGCAAACTTTATTGGGGTCCAGAGAAGACGCAGGGGAGACCCCGCGCCACCCGGCTAGTCCCACGTAGGGACCGCCAAGCCGAGCTTGGCGGCCCGTTCGCGGGCACTCTGGACGGCCAGGGTTTGGTCATGGAGTTCTGGGCTGCGCAAGAGCGCTGCCCACCTGTCCTCGCTGAAGACGGAGCCGATGGCTTCACATTCCCATAACACATGGTTCAATGTTGCTAATTGTCCACAGGCAGGGCAGTCCGCACTGGCATACCGTTCAGGGTATATTGCATGAAGAACCGCAGGGTTAGGATACGCACGGGCTTGTAATAGTCTAAGGGTAACTGCTCTCGCCCTACACAAGGCAGGGTGTGGGAGGGGGAATACCCGTCTTGACAGATAGAAATGTTTAGTTATCTTGTTGAACGTCAGCAAGGGTTCCCAGCGAGGCAGGGGGACTGCGGAGGCGGCGCGGTCAGTAAGTCCTCGCGCGGCCTCGTGCGCGCCCTCGTTAGGGTTGGAGCCCTCAGTCGACCCAAGGTGAGCGGGAAACCAAGTGATAGAATGGGGAGTTATGCTTTTGACGCTTTGGAGAATGCGGAGGGCCTGAGGGGCGACCATTCCGGTTTCGTAAGCCTTGATAGCTGCCTTGGAATCGCTGTATATTGACTCTCTGCGACTATCTAGCATAGCCAACGCGATTGCAACCTGTTCGGCTACCACGGGCTTCGATGCGCGCACCGTAGCGGAGCAAATGAGCCTGGAATTTGAGTCGACTATGGAGACAGCGAATGCCTCGTGTAGGACATATGCCGCAGCATCTACGAAGCTTGCCTCAGTGTGCTCGCTACGGACATGTGCGAGCAGAGCTCTACCCCTAGCCCGACGTCGACCGACGTTGTGTGCGGGGTGCATATTGCGGGGAACGGGTGCGATGTGCAGTTGAGACCTGATGTCTCTGGGAATCTGCACGACGTCGGGGCACTGGTCAACAGAGCTGAGGCCCATTTCGTCGAGTATCTTGCGGCCGGATTTGGTTCCGGAAAGCCTGAGCAGCTGTGAGCGCTCTTGCGCCTCGATTATCTCTTCGAGTGTGTTGTGAACTCCAAGCTTGAACAGGTTTTCGGTGCGAGTGCTTACAGGCAAGCCTAGGGCGAGCTTGAAAACCTTTCTGATGAGGGAATTGAGCTTGCTCCTCTCTGCAACGAGCCAGTTATACATGGCCGCCGAGTACGAAAGGTGGCAGAGCACAAAAGCATGTATAATGCGGATGAGGTTGTCTTTCTTGATTCCCCGGTGTCTGTTGGCAATCCTCCGGATGAGGCCGAGAGCACTCTCCGTCTTGGCAGTGATCCGCCTGAGTGCGGTTCCGTTGGCACCGTTAGACTCGATATACATCCCCAGTATTCGGAGCGAGTCCACTCTGGGCACTGGGGACCCGTCACCAGTGAAAAGCCGTATTTCGCTTTCGGACGCAGGTTTCCAGTCACGGTGGCCGCCGCCTCTGGGTCTTTTCTTGTAGAGCAGTAGTTCAGATTTCGATGGAGAACACCTGAGCCCGGTTGGACGGAGAAAACGTTCGGTCACATCGATGGCGCTCTGCATGGCTTCCTCAACTTGGCCATCGCTCCCGCCGGCGCACCAGATGGTGATATCATCTGCGTAGATGGTATGGTTGATTCTTTGAATCTTGGCGAGCTCCTTGGAGAGCCCGATCATTGCGATGTTAAATAATGTTGGCGAAATAACTGAGCCCTGAGGTGTGCCGCGTGAACCGAGGGTGTGGGTGAGCTCTTGTGAGAAGTACCCTTCGATCTTGAGCTTGGCAGTTCTCTGACTAAGAAAAGATCGCACGAAGTCGTAGACCCTCTTCCCAAGCCCGAGCCCGGCGATAGACTGGAGAATGAATTCGTGGGAAATATTGTCGAAAGCCTTCTCCAGGTCTAATCCAAGGATGGCTCTAGTATCTCCCGTGCTCCGGTCGATGATCTGGTGCTTTATCAACTTCATGGCGTCCTGTGTCGAGAGGCCAGCTCTGAAACCAATCATATTGTGGGTGTACATGTCATTGGTCTCGAGGTGCACCTTGAGGCGGTTCAGCAGGGCATGCTCTGCGACCTTACCGACACAGGACGTTAAGGAAATTGGTCTTAAATTATCGATTCCTGGTGCTTTACCGGGTTTCGGGATGAGTACTGTGTAGGCCGCCTTCCACTGCGCGGGGACCCGCCCCCGGCGCCAGACCTCATTAATTTTTTTGGTGAGGAAATCTATGGACTCATCATCAAGGTTCTTCAGCATCTTATTAGTCACGCCATCCGGGCCAGGGGCGGATCTGCCGTTCAGGGAGAAAAGGACCTGTCGGATCTCGGCTACACTAAAGTCCTGGTCCAACTCCGGCACGTCGCACCCCGCGTAGTCCGGAAACTGGGTTGGAGCAGAGCTATCCGCGACTCGCAGATATTTGTCTATGAGCTTGTTGACAACCAACTCGTCCGGGGTAGAGTCGGTAGCAAGATGAATGGCTCGCGCGAGGGATCGTCTCTGGCTGGACCTGGTGCTGCCCTGATCGAGAAGATGTTTGAGAAGACCCCAGCTCTTCCCGGATCTGAGCTGGCCCTCGACGCTTTCGCAGAGCTCATGCCATTGTTGTTTACAGAGGGTTTTGCAGTGCTCCTCGATCGCTCTGTTAACCTCGGAAACCTTCTTCCGTAGCCTCCTGTTATGTTTCTGCCCCTTCCGTCTTGTGAGTAGGGCTTGCTTGGCTTCTAGCAGGTGGGCCAACCTGCTGTCCATGTTTTCAACGTCGAGGTTAGTGACGACCGCCTTGGTCGCTGCTGCCGCGTCATCTCTGATTTCTTTGCACCAACCTTCAAAATCTGTCCCGGCCGTGGGTGCGCGCTCGGCTCTGACCTTGCGGAAAACGTCCCAGTCGACCACGTTGAATTTCCTCGTCCTAAAGCGGGCAATCGCGAAGGATACCTCGATGACGTAGTGGTCACTTCCTAGGTCTAGCGCCGTGTTGACCCACTTGACCTCACCGACATTCTTGACAAAAGTGAGGTCCGGGGTAGTGTCCCGGCATGTGGAGTTACCTCTCCTAGTGGGCAAATCCTTGTCAGTGATAAGCGTCAAGTCCGCTTCTGTCGCAGTCTGCCATAACTCGCGTCCCTTGGGAGTATCATAGGCGTATCCCCACACGCTGTGTGGGGTGTTAAAATCCCCGACTACGACAAGGGGGCAACTACCAGCCATGCTGACGGCCCTCTTGAGGAGAGAGTCCGCTCTCGCCCTGTGATAGCTGGGACTGCAGTATACGTTGAGGATAAAAAGGCTGTTTCTTCTGAGGCCCTTCTTGGGTGAGTTCATGAGAATTTCGGTCATGACGTAATCGATGCCATCGGCAACTGCTCCGAGGTCACGTGATAGATAATTGTACCTTTTGCTGACGAGTGTAGCAACTCCCCTACCTCCTGAATGCGATGACACCACCAGATAACCTGCGAGTTTGATGGGGGTGCTAGACGCGACTTCTTGAATAGCGATGATTTGGGGCTTAGCTTCAAGGGTTCTTAAATATTGCTGTAGAAGCGGTTTTTTGTTTGTAAATCCGCCACAGTTCCATTGCCAGATGCTAAGGTTCTCGTCCGCACTGTCCATGTTTAGGCTGAGGGGAGGGTTGAGCAGCTGAAGCGGCCCTGAGGATCGCGCCCTCAGTAGGTGGCGCTAGTACGTTGCGTTGTGCTGCGACCTGCGAAAGAGTCGGCCTGCAGTCTCTCCTGACATCGCCCTCTTCCAATTTGCGTATGCGCTCACTGAGTGCTCCTAATCCCATGTTGGGGTGCGCCATAGCTTCCTGAATTTTCGCTAAGGTAGCCTGCATGTTGACGAAGGCATCCTTGAGTTCCGAGAGTAAGTTTCCTGTCTCTTCTTTCTGTGTGTTCTCGACTGCTCGGCGCTTGGGTGCGCTAGACCTGTGCGGTGCCTGAGACGTATCCATGGCGACCGGGGCCGAGGCGGGCTGCGCCGAAGGGGGTGAAGACGCGAGCCTCCTAATCTCCGCCATCTCCGCAGCTAACCTGCTCATTTCTTGTTTAAACTGCGCGTTTTCTTTTTTCAACTGCTCATTAGCTCGTCGGAGCTCGTCGAGCTCCTTCGCGTGGGGAGAACCGCGAGACGAGTCGTCGCCTCTAGGAGACTCACGTCCTTCTCGTGCCTTGTCGGCCCAGGAGAGCGTCGGCTTCTTCTTGCTCTTAGGGGTGGTGGGCGTGCGGGAGCGCGACCTGGTTCGCCCCGACGAGTTGTGCCGCGCCGTGGAGCTGGAGCGAGGCTGAGAAGCGGAGCCTCCCCGCGAATGAGCCCGTTCTGTCGACCTGGAGCGGGAGCCGGAACATCCCCTTGAGGCACCACGGCCCCTGGATCCGGAATGACCTCCAGAGCGGCCCCTGGAGCGGGGGCGTCCTCTGCGCTGAGCATCCGCGGTGGACGACGAAGCTTGGAACTCGTCCGCAGTATCGGGCTGACGTTGCGGGGACGGTGACGCGGCACCAGCCATTTTGGAGCGTTCACTGCGACGACGACGCGCGATGTACGGGATCTTGAACCTTCTAGCACAGTCTTTGCTAGCCGTGAGATGCTGGCCACCACATAGCTTGCACTTCGGGGTACACACATGCTGCTCATCGGGGCTTGCGACACCACACCCACGGCAAATCATGTCACCTGGAGTAGGGCACACGTCAGCGCGATGGCCGAGGCGGCCGCACGCATAGCACACGTCGATTTGCTTGCGGTAGAGTGAGCACTGCATCAGCACCGGTCCATACCTGACAAAGTTCGGTACGCGATATCCGTCGAACGCGACGATGACAGTGCCGGTTTGGGCTATTCTCTTGGCTGCTAAAGCGAGTGGGTTATTGGTGTTGACAATCTTGGCATCGATGACGTCAGGGTCGTCTTGAAGGGGGATGTTGCGAATCACCCCTTTGCACGTGGAGTGCGGGGCCGTCTCGTATGCACTTAGTTCATGCACCTTGCCCGATATTAGTATCTGCTTCATCCGGACGTATCGGCTCGCATTCTCGCGCTTGGTGGTACTGGCAACCATAATATTTTGCTGTAGATTCGGGCATAGAGTATCATGGCACAAATCTTCCTGGCTGATGCCAGCGGCGGCGAGTATTGCGTCAGCCACCGCAGCTGCACCAATCTTCGAGATATTGAGTCCACCTCGCGGCCGGATAACAATCTTGATATCATCTCGAGGAAGTGGGGGCATCTTTCCCGCCCGTAGCACCTTGGATTTTAGCGCAGCACCACCCAGTTTGCCGCGGCGCGAGCCCGGCTGCGGCGATGGCTCGTTCGAGTCAGCTGTGCGCGTTTTGGCGCCAGCTCTTCTGGCCCCAGCGGACTGCCACCCTTGATCTTGACTAAACTCTTCCTCTGAGATATCCTCCCCATGCACTTGATACGCCATCTTGAGCAATTAATACGCGCACCGCGCCTACAAAGGCCGGCCGCAGGCGCGGTCTCCCGAGCAGCTCCTTAGGGTTAGCGAGGGCACCGCCCCCCCAGGAGAAGAAAAAGTTCCTAACTTGGTGAAAAATCACTCACTGTGGTCAAATATGGTATCGACAGAATCCTGATGCCTTCTCGGATCCGATGCGAGCAACAGTTCATGAAGACTCGGTGAAAAAACACTAGAAAAGTTAGCGCAATGCAGGAGCCGATGTGAGCGTGACTTCCCTGCCTGGCGCCCTCTAGTGGCCTCTCACTGCAGTCTCTACTGTCAGCTTTACGCCGCGGGCCGCACGAACAGCTGGTACTAGAGATAGCAGAAGTTATCCACCACCTAACTGAGAAAGGACATCAAATCACTTTTCAATGGTTACCACGTCACTGCGGAATCATCGGCAATGAACGGGCCAATCAAGCTGCGCGCTCAGCCCATGCAGAAGACCATGAACAGTTACTACCGCTTTCTAGGACCGACGCTGCGCGGAAGCTCCGTTTGCATGCTCGCCAACGCACCACGTCACAATGGAATGAGCCACACTTCAAACATGATCGACTATACTCATTTGACCCTACATTAAGTCTTCAAGTCCCATCAAGGCTTCGCCGAGCAGACGCGACCCTCTTGCATAGGCTGTGGTTGGGCGTTGCGTTTACCAACGCCTATGCTTTCCGCATTCGGATAGCCGACACCGCAGCCTGTGACCACTGTGGAAACACAGAAACAATTAGACATATTTTGTGCGACTGCCCACTGTACAGTGCACAGTGACTATCTTTTTGCAACGCGCTGAACAAGTTGGATGACCGACCTTTGTCGGAGGAAGGAATTCTACGCCATCGAGAAGACGCAACGTCGCAGAAGAAGGCCATGCAAGCGCTGCTGCGCTTCTTGCGATCGACCGGCCTTTTTGAACGATTGTAAACAGAACGCCGTCCCTGTGTGTGTGGTTTTTTATCTTTTGTGTGTATGTGCGTTTTTTTCTCCTCTTTTTCCCCTCTCCTTCTCTCTCTCTAGACCCTCTTTCTTGCCTCTATATCCCCTCCCCAGTGCTGGGTAGCAAACCAGATGCTAATATCTGGTTAACCTCCCGGCCTTTCTTTTTTCACCTCTCTCTCTATCACGCTATTAATGCGGAAACGGGGCGAAAATATTAGTAACACTATAACACCCGTACCCGTAACACCCGTAACACAAAAAACATGGTTGGTCCCTCCGTCATAGGAATCGGAATAACACGAAAGTAAAGCGTGCCCTTACAGAAGTACTTGACTGCTTACTGTACATTGATATAAGAGAGCTTGCACAATGTATATTGATGTCTGGCAGCTATAGCACCATTTCACGTGGATGTGCCGATTTTGATGGTTGGTGGTACATCTCCGTCACGACGACTAACGTCCCTCCTAAATGATTAAACAATCCTTTGTGGTGCAGTCGTTAACGGTGAAAGCGTAATCAGAAAACGAGGTTTGATAGCCAGAAAAGCGTCGCATATTGGACCCAGGACTTGGTCGCCGTCCCGCGGCATGTTAAAATGGGATTGAACACCACGGCCGGACTACAGGGAAACGCAAAGCGCGCCGTGCCGCCCCGGTAGCCCGGCCGCGATTTTTCAAGGTACGAGCCGTACGCGCGCGTGAACGGACAACGCAGTGTTACAGCCAGGTGAGGCAGGCGCGCGTCGCAGAGTTTTGAGCGATGCCGACGCTTTTGCGACGCTTGGCTAAGGTCGCCACCTCGCGGTGTGTTAAGGCATTGACAAAATTGTTGAAAACGCGCCGAACATAGAGTCTCTTACAATAATACCTAGAGGGGAATCTGGCGCTAGTGTCCACGCGGGCTCCTTTCAACCATCATGGGAATGATGGGAAGTACAGGCTTCGGATTTGCTTCGAATGGATTAGGTTCTTGAGATTCGCAACGCTTGTTTGCCGAGTCTAAAACAAAATGATATGAAGTTAATTCCAAATAAAATTTGCTTCATTCTTTTGTATGTAAAGCTTATTGCAAAAAGTTTGCGTGACCGTGAGATGGAACTGAAACCTGGACGAATTCAACCACCAGGGTATGCATTGCTCTGCAATTGTGTTCCAGATTTGGCCTCACCAAATAGTGAATTATTTTTGTACAACACTTGAAAAGAAACACGCTTGTTTTTTTCTCGAAAGTACGCATTATCTATTTATAGAAATAACAGTACTGTATTGAGTGAGAAACAGCGTATCGTCTGTTGCGATGCCAGGTGCGTCTGTTCAAGTGGTTTGCCTCCAACGCATCTCTCGTTTTGTTGTGAAGTCGAGTCAGAGGAGCCCGACGGTGCGTCTACTTAGCTTCTCCGACAACGCTCGTCTGTTCAGTCTCATTCGGTACCGATTCACCCCTTGCACTTTACGCGACAACGGGCGTGTAACTTGGGAGTCCTCGCCGGCCCCGAATTGGGCAAATTAACCAGAAAAACAGCGAAATCGCCTGCTTGAAACATTTTGTAGAACGCGAAAACTACATTACACTTATAACGTGAACTCGATACCTTATAGGTATCATTTGTTCCAACGAATGATGGGACTTCTGTACGTTATTGAAAGTTCATATATAGCTGGTTTTTTTCATTACTCTTCGTGCCTTCGATGAATTGCCGCTGCTGGAAACCACCAGGTTAGTATCGCTTCAGATGTTCGACAATCCGTGGGACGCTGCTAAAAATTCACAGGGTCCCTTACGCGTTAGGTTAAGGACACGCGAAGGTGAAAGCCATCTTCTTTTTCTTCCTATTGATCCTACCCCGCCTCCACCGACAGCGTTCCGCACTAAACTCGTTTTTCACTGTCTCCAGGATCGGAGTCACCTCACCTGGTTTTGCACTGCCTCCGTGATACACTCACCTTTGACCAACGATGATGTAATGTGATGACGTTATCACGTGAGATCACGTGATGTGATGTCACAGGGATGTGATAGTGGCGTCATGATGACTTCATATGGTGACAATATCACGTGATGATGATTCTTTTGCATCACTCGTGTTGATGACGCCGCGCGGGACACCTAGCAATATTCGCGTTTGATGAGGCATCCAAGGCTTGCGCCTTAAAGGGGCCCTGCGACACAAATGGAGCGTGTAGTTTAAATCGCTTATCCTCTAACTGTGGAACGCGCCGATATCATTGCGCGAGTCACAACGCCAAAACCAAAGCTGTTGCAATTTTATTTCAATGGCAAAACCTCATTAGTTTTCGACTAGAGCGATACGCAACGGTTATTTCTGTGGTAGGAAGTGAGGCTTTATCACGTGGGAGTGACGACATTGGCGGGACGTTTTAACGCGATAGCGTTAGAGAGCTCGTGTCGCAGAAATTCCGCCGTCGGCGCCGGCCCGTTGGTTGTGAGCGAAAAATCGTCCGTGAGCGAAAATTCGAGAAAGAAGCAAATAAAGTAAAGAATACAATGTTCGGTCCCATTGAGGATCGAACCCGGGCCGTTCGCGTGGCAAGCAGGCGTCCTACCACAAATCCACGATGTTACTTGCAGCTGCTGCGAAAAAAAAAAACACTACATAAATCCATGTAGTGAAAGGATTTCAATGGCGCAGGCTCGCTCAATAACGCATTTTGTTGGACAGGTGTCACGACGAAAACGAGCCCATTCGGCGATTTGTAGGCGCATTTGGGAGGCCATCAAACTACGTCGAAAAAACGCCAGGCCTGCGCTGAAACCGCAGCACAGTCACAGCGAAAGCTGGAAGAGCGGCGTTTCTAGAGCCCGTTGTCAGCTCTCTTGTGGCTACAATACAAGTACACTAGAAAGATACCCACTACGCCATGAATCACAATTTTCGTGAAGTTGGGAAGCACCTACTAAGCCATTATTCGTCATTCTGCGGAGAAGCGAGGCACCAGCCGCACGTCTGTAAGGAATTATGTGCACTTTGTTGACGCGACTACTGATGATGATGAAGAATTATGGCTCATCCCTTTGTAATGGGTTGGAAGCTTTAAACGGCCCACCAGTTAACGCCCGGTTGCTATTTCCCTCTCCCGTCATGCTGTATAACATACGTTGCCGTGGGAGAGAGACGGGGTGGGGTGAAGAACTTTACTGAGACCCCAAGTAAATGGATCATGCGCTTATGGGATTCTTTGGCAACCAATTCAAATGCACTTGCGAGGAACCCACTACGCTCTAAATCACTGTAATTTATCTGAGACCCCGAGGAAATGGATCATGCGCTTATGGGCTTCCTTGGCAACCACTACAAGTGCACTTGCGAGGAACCCACTACGCTATAAATATTGTAATGTTTGAGAAGTAGGGCAGCAGGCACTGGGCCATTTTTCGTCATTCTACGAAGCCGTGGTACCTGCTAAACGCATGTAAGGCATTATGCGCACTTTGTTGATGCTGTGCCTGACGACGATGAAGAATTATGGCAGAGTCCTTTGTAATGGGTTGGAAGCATTCAACAACCTACTCATTGCGCAATTAGCATTGTGTGACGCCTGGTTACAGAATTTGCGTTGTGCAACGCGTTGCGTGACGCTTGGTGCTTATTTTACTCTCTACCACGCTATATTGCATATGCTAATGTGATTCCTTCCCGACATGAAGTCTGTATAGGACCTTTTTGCATAGCAGTTCCAAGCGCCAGAATGGCTCAGAGGAGAAAGACGAAGACGACGGTCTGAACGGTCGCGTTTTTCATGTTCTCCGCTACCAAGGATTTATCGGCCATGGGCCGAGGTGTTGCTCAGGCTTCAGCCAGCGGCAATGACTACCGTGTTGTACTGCCTCGCCTTCCCACCGGTAAGCTGGTTGTGGATTCGATTTTTCTACATGCGGACTTAGCTGGTCGCCCTTACCGGGTTCAAGACTTCAGAGATGCTCTTCGGGAGATTATCGACTTGAAGGAAATAAGCTCGATAGGTCAATTCCAAATGTCACATGTTTGGATGGTCACGTGCAAGTCAACGCTAACGAAAACAAAGTTGGTCACAAGAGGTGAATTTTTCGTCAAAAATCGTCGATGCCTCGTGATTGACCCGGAGCCTACGGAAGTAAAGATGAAACTTATGTGGCTTCCTGAGCACTTGGAAGACGCCTATATTCGCGAGGCACTGCAAGTGTTTGGGAAGGTCAAGACAATATCAAAAGAAAGCTGGAAAGTAGCGGACATGGAGCAAATGCAGACGCTAAACCGTGATGTTGTTTTGTCCCTTGCCGATGGAGTCCGTGTTGGCGACGTCCCCCACATTCTTTATGTCTGTGGAGTGCAAAGCCTCGTCCTGATCCCTGGCCGCCCACCACTTTGTCTTCGGTGTAGCAAGGTTGGACACATCCGCCGAAATTGCAGGACTCCTCGCTGCGACGACTGTCGACGCTTCGGCCATTCCGCTGAGGACTGTGTTGTGACATACGCTAACAAACTGAGGCAGCGTACGCAACAGCCAGATGATAGCCTACAAGAGCATATCATGGATGCCACCGAGGTTCTGGATGCAACAGGAGACACACCGTCAACTTCAGATTCTGCTGGCTCCTCCAAGAAGGATCCAGAAGTGACAAGAAATGCAGTTGCTGTTGACACAGTTGCAACTTCTGAGTGCAAAGAACTAGGTGCATCTTGCAAGCAGCTGATCCAAAATAGCTCCGAACAGCCTCAAGCACAAGGAAAAGTCCCCACGAAGAATGACGCTGCGCTGACCCAAAATGGCACCGAAGAGCCTCTAGCACAGGAAAGAGACCTTAGGAAGGATCCTGCTGAAGTTGCTTCACCTGCTTGCGCTGCAGCTCCGCAGCAGCCTTTTCATCATGGTGTGGCGTTAGATGAAGATATGCAGGCTTCTGTGGACACGACAATACCCAAACGCCGCGCGACGTACAGCTCGGATTCAAGCAAGGAGAGTGACCCAGCGACAGTCAGTAGGAAGTCACGCCGTCGCCGAACGTCCCCGCACCATGGGAAGTGTCGGCGATCCCGATCTAGGAGGCCTGAGGGGGGTTCAAGGGAAGCCTCACCATCAACCCTCAGGACTGATCACATGGGACAATAAGCGCAATAGAAGGTAGTCACCATGGCGCAATCTGAGCGACTTATCTTTGCAACCTTGAACGTACGTGGCCTTAGGTCTTCGCAGAAACAGGCGCAGCTCCGTAGACTTTTTAAACGAAAGCGTCTCGACTTTGTCGCCATCCAGGAGACAAAGATCGAGAGTGACGAAGAGACTGAGAGGGCCCTGCGGCCTTTTCTGTCTGAGTACAACGTGTGTGTTTCACATGCAAAAGGTTTATCTGCGGGCTGTTGGCTGTTCCTGAGAAAGAGCCTACCCTGTTCAGCAATCAGTACTAGTGTTGATAACGAGGGCAGATATATGCTGTGATTTTTTGTTGCAAGGAGCGCCGTGGCGAATTATCAATCTATATGCGTTTAATGAGGTTTCGAAACGACTTGATTTATTCAAAAATATGTCTAATTTAATTGACTCCGACAGGTGCACTGTACTAATGGGTGACTTCAACTGTGTATGTGACGCTAATGATCGTAACAATCCTAATTGCAGGCGAGACAGGAGTGGTGAGCTTTTATCCGGTATTGTAGATAACGCGGGGCTAATTGACATTGGTGTTTCGAACCGTGTAACGGCATATACAAGAGTTCAGGGATGTTCTTATGCTCGCCTTGATCGGATTTACGTGTCCTCATCGCTCCTCTCTCTTAAAATATCCTGTAGCACTGAAGCAGTGTCGTTCTCAGATCACTGTATTGTTATTGCTCAAATTGGTGAAAACCGTCATAAACAATTCCGCCCACAGTGGGCCCTTTGGAAGATGAACTCAAAGCTTCTCTGCGATCAGGAATTCGTGAATCGCGTCCAGACGACAATGAGGCAATCTTTTTCGATTGGTTTGCACATATCTGCTGCTTGGGAGCTTTTTAAACAAGAAGTCCGTGTTATAGCTATAGAAATTGGAGCCGTTAAGTCTTACTATAAAAAGTATGAAGAAAAGGCACTCCTTAAAAGTCTGTGCAATCTTTATGAAATGGAATGCGAAATGCCGGGAACGTACATTAATGAAATCGAAAATATTAAATGTCAACTTCAAAGATATGATGCAGCCCGCTACAAAGGAGCGCGTATTCGATCTAGAAACCAACGCACCTTGAATTCCGAGCAACCGACGCGTCAAGCTTTACTGGATGAACAACGCCATGCAATTTCTAAACTAATTCCAGACTTATACTCTAACGGTGTCCTGATAACAGATACAAGAGACATCACTTTGAAGTTCGAAAAGTACTATGAAAGTTTATTTAGTTCTCTTTCTGATGATCCTGACGTTCACCTGAAGGCTAGTTTTGTTTCCCTCTTGAGCCCCTTGAAAGACGATGACTGTGCAGCCATCAATGGACCCATTACGATAAAGGAAATTGAGCAGGCAATTGACAACTTACCTTTATCGAAAACACCTGGCCCTGATGGCATCTCAGCTGAATTTTACAAAGCTTTTAAAAAAACGCTATCTCCCATATTGCTGGACATCTTTGAAATAAGTTATGACATGGAGACACTCCCGCGATCTTTTTGCAAAAGCCACACTGTTTTAATACCGAAAACCTCTGACAAGGAAAAGCTTCGCTCCGTCGAAGGTTACAGGCCAATATCGCTGTCAAATGTGGACTACAAAATTTTTGCGAAAGTATTATCAAATAGATTGCAATTTGCGATGTCGATTCTCATTGGGTCTCATCAGACATGTGGAATTAGGGGCCGATCTATACAAAACAATATACACGTTGCTCGAACAGTTCTTCAGTTCTGCTATGGTTATCAAAAACAGCTTGCAATGCTACAGGTAGACCTTGCAAAAGCCTTTGATCGTGTTAGTCATTCGTTCCTTTTTTCTCTACTTGAGCATGCCAATGTTGGCACAGTCGTGCTTAAAGGTGTTAAACTTTGTTATAATGAATGCTCAACTCGTCTCATTGTTAATGGTCAACTCTCGAAACCTGTTTCTATTTGCTCTTCGGTGAAACAGGGATGCCCGATGTCACCACTTCTGTTTGCACTTTATCTAGAGCCGCTGTGCTTAAGCATAATACAGTCCAGTTGTATTCGCGGCTTTAGTATATTAGGCAGTGAAGTTAAAGTATTAGCTTATGCAGACGATGTCGCTTTCTTTTGCACAGATAAACCAAGTGTAGAAAATGTGGTATCTACAATTGAAAAGTTTGGCGTTGTATCAGGAGCGCGTTTAAATGCCTCTAAGAGTTTAGGACTATGGTTTGGCTCGTGGGGTACCACGCCGAATCAGTTCGCAGGGATTAATTGGACACGAATCCCGCCAAAATACCTCGGAGTACCACTGGACGCGTATAGATTCAGTGCGCATTACTGGAAGGAGCGCGTTCCTAAGCTTGAACGACAGGCCCAGACATTTGTTCCCCATCGACTTTCAATATTCGGGAGAGCTGAAGCTTGCAATACTTTCCTAGCAACAAAGCTTTACTACGTATTGCAACTTATCCATTGCGCGAGATTTTATATACAACGCTTTCATCGAATTTTTGCTACTTTCATATGGTCTTCGACTTTTGAGCCCATGCGTCGTGACAACATTTTCAGGCCAGTTAGTGAGGGTGGGTTGGGATTAGTACATCTTTATCTATGGCAAACAGTTTCACGGTTCTTCTTTTTTCGAGACAATTCCCACCCCGTAATCCGTTCATTCTTGCAGGTTACACTTGTTGATTGCTTGCCAGACTTAGTTGTTTCATCAAACTTCTCCGAACGCCCGTGTTTGTGGGGATTCATGCAGGAAGTTTACCTCGCAGTTCGGTTCCTTAAAGCTCGCTTTTCCATGGAATACCTGTACACAGTCTCGCGCAAGGTACTATATAAGGATTTACTAACTATGCTCTTCCCGCCTCCGCTGTACCGTTCATTGTACTCCGATCTTTCAGGCCACGATGTGTTGAAACGTGTGCGCAAAATGTATATTCCTCCTAATTCAAAAACATTTTTCTATAAACTCCACTCTGAAACACTTCCGGTAAGCACATGGTTGAAAAGAAAAGGTATTTTTGTCTCTTCTGTTAACTGCCGTCTATGTGATGTGCCGGAAACAATAGAACATTGCTTTATTAGCTGCAAAGACGCTATTCTGTTCTGGGATGTCCTTCAGAGAGCACTGAAGAAACGTTTTGTCGTCAATTCTCACACCATACGTTATCTTATACCAACATCGCTTGATGAAGTGCCATATGATATGTTTTTCCTCATGGGTATGCATAGCTTATGGAAGACACGTATGCAGGACCGTAACGCAGAACCCACCATTTCTTCAAGCATGCACTTCATTCGCATGACTATTCAGCTAAAGGACATTTATGATGACCTGGACTTTAGACCGGACTGGTACCCCCTCTTGGTGAGGTGCTCGGCCTCACCACCTTTCTAGTATAACACGATGTGAAGAACTCTCACCGTTCTACTGCACGTTGTGTTAGCCATCGAGTGTGCACTTAGTAACGCTTGAGCGCATATTGTCGCTATGTGATTGTACCTTTGCTTGCTTTATTTGTGCTATTATTGTGCACTGTAATACTAAGTGTGATAAATACCATGAAAAAAAAAAAAAAAAAAAAAAAAAAAAAGCCAGAATGGCTCAGAGGTTGAATACTGGGCTCCCACGCAGAGGGCCCAGGTTCGAACCTCGTTCCATCGTGGATTTTTTTCTTATTTCGTTTTTTTTTTTCTTATTTCGAGCGATACTGGTTACGGACACCGGCGGCGGCGGCGGCGGCGGCGGACAACTACGGCGCCAAAAACGGCCGGTGAAATGATCTCATAACAGCTTTCGCTGTAAAAGGCCGGGATAGTGCAGTCATCGCCGCTAAAAACACACACGAACTTTCAAACAGCTCCAAAAATGGACAACTATGTCCATCTAGCGGAAAACATATCAAGCCACCACCGGCTTTCCAGAGGAGGCGTTGATCAAGCAAACAGCAAACGCTAGATAATGTGCTGCCGTCTATGAGGCATTGTGAGACTCTTCATGGCCTCCGAGATGGCAAGTGCGCGGTGTCTATCTTGGAGGCCATGCGACTCTTGCTTTAGATCAAAACCTGTATGTACCATTCGCGCGCGCGCGCGTGTGTGTGTCTGTGTGCGTGTGTGTGTAACAATACACATCAATAAGTATGTACTTACTGGTTGAAGTGCGCACTAGGGGCCGGATTTCGCTACTGCGTTGAACTCTTAAAGGCGAAGCTTAAGGGTCCCCCAATTTTTGTTGCACTAAATCCTAGTCCTAGAGCCTCACATTCCCTTCCGCATATATCTGCCAGTCGCTGTATATCATCTTGACTGTCCGCAAATAAGACAATATCATCAGCATAAAATAGACCTGGAAACTTCTGCTCAACCATCGTGCCGACCTGTTTGTGTGACAAATTAAATGCAATGTTGCTACCTTCTAGTGTTTTTTTCCATCCTCACCATGTACAGCATGAATAACAGCGGGGACAAAGGACATCCCTGTCTCAGCCCCTTGCTAATTTCAACGCTGTCCTTGCTACTTATTCCTTCCCATTCTATACAAACTGTATTTTCTCGGTACATTTCCCTCAAAAGCTGTATACAGTCGTCCCCTATGCCCACTTATTTCAATATATCCCACAAAATTTCCTCATTAACTTTGTCATACGCCCCGGTGATATCTAGATAAGCTACGTATAAGAGCCTGTTTTCTATTTTAGATATTTCTATACACTGGGAAAGAACAAACATATTATCGTCTAACCGCCTGTCGATTCGAAATTCATTCTGAAGTTCTCCCAAAATACCATTTTGTTCTACCCACGCTTCCATTTTTCCATTTTTAATTGTACTGCCTGCATCGCCAACCTGTATAGCACCGATGTAATGGTTAGCGGTCTATACGCGCGAATGTTATCCTTTTCTCCCCTGCCTTTATAGATTAAGTTCATTCTACTTTTTCGCCAACTGTCTGGTATTTCTCTCTCCTGTAAGCACTTTTCTACGGCTTTCAGCAGTGCTTCTTTAGTGTTATGTCCGAGTTCGTTAATGAGGCTGACGGGAACCCCATCTAAGCCCGGAGTAGTGCTCTTAGTAATTTTTCCTTCGGCCTTCTTCCAATTGAAATTCTCTACTACTACATCTTCGTCGGTTGCACTCCTTTGCGTACTTGTACTCACCGGGGGAATCCCCTGGGCGACCTTTTTAAACGAATCGGCTGTTATCTTTCGGATGTACCCTAGCGCTTCATACCCTTCCAATTGATTTCCTCCTTCATCTACCAAACCTTGTTGCATTGTGACAGCCTTCCTAACCAGCGCTTTTAGGTGGCTCCAAAATATCCTAGGCGCGGCCTTCTCCTTTTCGCGAATCTCTGTCATCCACCGTTGACTTTCACCTTTAATTTTTGCCTCGACTAATTTCTGCACAGTGGATTTTTGCTCTAAATATATTCCCCATATTTGGTTGACTTCGTCCTGTGGCCGCTTCTCCTTTTTTGCCTGTCTGTGTTCTCGTGATGCCTCACGTCGCTTCTCGATCGCCTCCCGGATTTCTTTGTTCCACCAACTTTTTGGCTTTCTCTTTCCTTTCCAACGAATAGTTTTCTTGTCTTTCTCAATTTCTTTCGTGATTACATGTAGCAGCTCACTATACTTCCAGTCTTTGCCTGGTAGTTCGTCTACTTTTTCCTCGACTCTTGCGGCTATATTTGTTATTTGTTTGTCATTTAGATACAAGCTGGCAAACATTGATTCTATGTTCTTATTTTCAGTTTTATATCCCATTTGTAATATTATGCGTTTATGATCACTACCCAAGCTGTTAATGCCTTCCTCGTCTATTCTCATCTCTCTAAGTTTGTCTTATATTCCTTCTGTCATGAGACAATACTCAACGCTGGATTGCCTGTTTCCGACTTCCCGCGTGATCTGCCTGTCACACTTAGGCCCCACGTTAACCATCTCAAGACTATGTTGCTCGCAGAGATCTAGCAATAACTTGCCATTGGTGTCTGAATAACCGTCAAGGTCATGAATGTGAGCGTTCATGTCCCCTAGAAGGATTATTCCGGCATCATGACCAAATTCTGTAATATCGGTGCTTATGCATTTCACTATCTCCAGATTCTTTTCTCTGCAGTTATTCCCCGTCCACAAGTAAGCTACTCCTAGCCACGTTTTCTTTCCACCTACTGTGCCCGAAACCCATATGTGTTCTGAACACGTTTGTTTCACTCTATCCCATTTTGTTCTGCTATGAATTAGCATTCCAGCACCCCCACCTCTCCTTTCTGATGTGATTCTGTTACATCCTTCCCAAATATAATTGCCAATATGTGGTGGCTCTTCCAAGTTCTAAGGTGCCCAGGTAGCACACATGGTCTAGAAAACGTTTTTTTTTTTAGGGATGAAACGGATAAAACGGATTCTAAACCAATTTCGACGTTTTAAAACCGTCATAGAAAATGCGTATTATATCCGTTTTTGATAACGTCTAGAAAACGCATTTTTTAAGACCATTTTGGTCTGGAACGTATATTTGAAGACGTTTGTTCGATTCTAAACCAATTTCGACGTTTTAAAAACGTCACAGAAAATCCGTATTATATCTGTTTTTGATAACGTCTAGAAAACGCATTTATTAAGACCATTTTGGTCTGGAACGTATATGTCAAGACGTTTGTTCGATCCTAAACCAATTTCGACGTTTTAAAAACGTCTTGTTTGTGACGTCTAGAAGACGCACTTTATAAGACGTTTTGTCGCCCAGCAGTGGACCGCGCGCCACTTGGCCCATGCATGCATGGGCATGCATGGACCACCGCGAATTGAAATTTGAACTCGAGCCTGCGCACGCCATCTCTCATTGCGATGAAGAAAGTAGCGCGCAAAAGGATAAAGGCGTATGGTGTCTACATTGCATCAGCAATAATGAAGACTTCAAAGATCGTTAACCAGTAAACTTTACGTCATTTGCTGTAATTTACTCGCAGCGATAACCGTCTAACTTCCGCACGAAGGCCTTAGCGCTGACTGTATACAACCGCGCGGCCGTTGCTTCTGCAATGTCAGTTAAGTTCGCCGATTTCGCATGGGCGGTCGAGCTCACCGGTCATGCACTCTTTTGCTATATTTCGTGCTTGTGTCGTGGTTCGTGGAGGCTATAAACGCACCTGTGAAGAAACTACTTCGCTGCGTGTTAAACTTGTGGACCCGAATGCAAGTATGTCTCTGTGGAGCGACTGTTGCGCTGACTGACGGTTAGAGTCCCGTAAGATTCTCTGCGGAAAAATTCACTCATCAGCTTGCGCGCGGGACGCTCTCGCAACTTCCTTTCTTCTATGCTCGAGGGACGGGCGTGGTTACTTTGATGTGCGATTAGTTTTCTGTGGATTTGCGGATACTGTAAACCACGGGCTTCTGTCATTTTCGAAGGTAAGTTCATTTTTACTGCATTTGCGCTCAGTATTTCAGAACTATGGCAAATGAAAAAGCGTGTTCCGTTGCATCACGGGCTGCATGTGCGACATGTTTCAGCAGTACGTTACTGCGGAATTTATTCAGCATACATGGTAAAGCTCTCTAAACGTAATTGCACGTCGTGGTTTCTGTTCATGCTCGAGCGAACATCGGCGAAAACCATATTTATATTTGTTAACCTAATTTCAGTAAAATGACTGTCTTTTCTTGGCCGCTTGATGAGTTTCAAGATACACATTAGCTTAAGCTATGTGTGCCGCGTAAGAAGCAGTTTTAGAATAGGGTACGCAAAGATAGCGTTCGTTGGGCGCATACGCTATTTCCGCCACTTAACGTGAGTACGCAAGAGGATGGCGTACGACGCATGCGGAGTAGCCACTTTTGCAATGGCGATGAACGAACGCAGAGCTTCGCGCACCCAATTTTAAAACTGCGTTGTTGGAAGTTACGGCATGTGTCATCTGTTTTATTGTGTCACTGAAGTTTGTGGATGAGAGAATCTTTGCAGCGACAGCGTACTGGTTCATGGTTCCTTCCACAGTACTAGCTACATGTAACGAGAGGCTGGGCACGCTTTTCTGTTAGTTGCGAATTTCTGAGGGCATGAGAGTCAAAGGCGCGTTTCACGGGGAGGAGTTCGGCATTTTTTCTCAGTGCTGCCTTGACTATCTCGATGCGCTTTCGGACTTGTGATTTGTTTCCCCTACTCTGTTAACCTCCCCCTTTCTCGGTAAAGCCTGCAGCTATTAGCAGAACCAAGAGGTTCTCTTGCGGGTCTCTTGTGCCTGGTTAAATACAGCAGGCTCGCTCTCTGTCACCGTACGGTGATATCGAGTTTTCATCTTTTCACACCGTCCTATAGGTATAATAACAAATACTGAAATGATCATTTCTCCTATTTATTGCAGATGGTATTTGCCCTAGATGTTTTGAAACAAAGGCTACACCAACTAAATTATTACTTTCTTCTTTTTGATGGGCTGACTGACAGGTTTTAGTATGAAAAAAGGTGGACGTCAAGAGATTGACATTTTTCTCTTTCCCGTGGAAACTTTCAAAAACAAAAGGTCACAGTTTGTAAGGCAGTTAACCTTTTTGAGCGTCTGTGTTTGTCGGCATCTTCAAGAAACCGAACTGGGGCTATTGTGCTAAAATATCTTTGACGTGAAACGCTGCCCCATGCTGCTAATGGCACAGCTTTCGTGTGTATGCTATTTGTAGTGTTCTTTGCAGACTTCCGGATGTGCCTAGTGATTTCCATCAAGTACCTGTCATGAAGCCATGTGTTCAGACTGACTTGCCACACATTGTGATATTTTGACACTGAGCAATGTGATGTACTAAGTGAAATACCCTGATCTGCCTCTGACAATCCTGAGTTTACAGCTGTGTGCTTTTTGAGTAAAAAATGGGGAAGAGTCCCAATTTCTTTAGCTGATGTGTCTTATTATTATATTAATTTGTTCTTTTAGCCTGACATTTTCTAATACTGGGCATCATAAAAGAAAGATGTTTTTTTATCAGGCTGGCATTTTCATATTCCTAATTTTTATTTATTCATTTTAGTAAGTGGCTCATTCATTGTAATTTTTGTGGTCGTTTGGATTAGTTTTCTGTTCATGCATTTTGTTTTCGCGCTACAATTGGTTTAGTTGTACTTTTTGTTATATGTCGCTGTAATTTACAGTGTTCATATTTTCTGCTAGCCATGGCACATTTAAGCTTAACTGTGTGCTCTCTAGGGATGTCAGACCATGATTTCTGGGATAAGTTTTGTACGCTGCATTTCGAAGCCTGAAACCGTTACTTCTTTAGTGGGCGCCGTTTGAATCACGGATGCTGCATCCACAAATATTTTTAGCTAACGTCTAAAATGGCGCCTTTTGTTCCCAACGTCTAGTCTTACTTCTGTAATGATGCCAGAGTTTTTTGCCAACATTTTTTCAGTGAGAAATGTTCCAACAGAAGCATGTTGTAAGAGCGTTCCTAAAAGTTTCGTTTTGTGAGCAATACACTTCAGCAACAGTGATTTTGCTAGCATTTTACGTTCTTCTTTCATTACGCATTCTTGGCTGGGTGGGCCAAATATTATTTTGCAGTTTTGTTTTGGTATTAGTGATTTCGACACATTGGAGTTGATTTCCTCTAACTGTGGTCTTAAGTAGCGCTCTGAACGATTGTTTTGAAACGAAGGGAGACACACACCAGGTGCTTGATTCATGCCTCCTTGCCTGCTTTGAATGCTGTGTGGGAGCAAGATGGCGAGTTGGGCCCGTTGGTTTACGTTCATGTTTGGAAAATTAGGTTGAAGCACACTGGAAAAAAAACGTGGACAGTAGAAGTGGACAGGAGTAAGCGCTGCCCTGTCCATTTCTACTGTCCACGTCTTTTTGTTGTGTTGCTGTGGCTCGGTGTAGGATCTTCTAACTCATTCCCCTATGGGATTGGTAGGGCAGATTCATCAATGTGCGATAACTGCAACTGTGTAGAGACTTTCGATCATCATTTGTGCCGCTGTATGCTATTTTAAACACATCGCCGGACTCTCCAGTGTGCCTTCAGGAGACTTGACGGTCGGCCTTTTCCCGAAGGAAAGGTCTTGGGAGTCTGTCTTCATAGCACATCAGCCAAGAAAACCATACGAGCCCTCCTGCAGCACTTCAAGGCAACAAAATTGAGTGACCACCTGTGATACGCTCCTCTGTGTGTGTGTTGTGAAATGTGTCTCTTTCTCTGTATTTTTACTCCCTCATTCTCCTCCCATGAGTAGGGTAGCAAACTGGACGCTAGTTAACCTCCCTGCCTATCCTCTGTTCCTTCTCTCTCTCTCCTTCCTACAAGAAAAACGTTCAGCGGAAGATGAAGCGTTGAGGAAACGTTTCATCATGAATGCTTGTCTTCGTCAGGGCCCTGAGGCCGGGGCGTAGCCAGGGGGGGGGGGGGTTCAAACCTCCCCCGAAAATTTTCAATTTTGCTCGCGTTTATATACACGCACACATACAAACGCACGCACGAACATACATAAAGTATGGTTGAACACCCTCCCCCCCGAAAAAAAATTCTGGCTACGCCCCTGCCTGACGGAAACTAGTCCCCTTGTCGAGTCGTTGGCTTCAGCGACATTCCCTTTTCGACAATTTCTCTTCACTTCATCCTTGCGTTTGAATAAGTAAAGCTAATGAGACGACGCTTACATATTGCAGAATGGCTGTGCCAGATCCTAAACTTTGTCATATTGCACTGTTAGTTGTTTGACAACAATTCTGCGAATGATGAATCGTGCAACAAAAAGTGTTCTTGAAGGTTGGATACTATATAGCTGCAATTTAATTACCGCGATATTTTGCGTTCTTTTGCCGCTTCTGAATAATGTTATATAGTCGCATGCTATATCTCATTTCGTGGTTTTTACGTTTCTATGCTGTACATGAGTCGTGGCCGTTTTACATAATAAATGATGACATGACCACTTTTGTCTGTGAATCGACTGAGCTCTCACTCTGTAATAGTAATTACCGAATAAAGTAACTGTAATTACTATAACAGAGAGGGCTTCCTAAAAACGTGCACTATTGTAATTGCATGAGCAAAAACAAAACAGCTAAAAGAAAAGAGATCCTGCATGACGTCTTAAAAACGTTTAGAAAACGTCTTTTCAAAGACGATGCAATGGGATATTTTTATTGTAAAAATGGGATTTTTTGCGACGTTTTTAAAACGTTTTCTAGATCGTCTTAAAAACGTTTAGAAAACGTCTTTTCAAAGACGATGCAATGGGATATTTTTATCTGTTATAAAAATGGGATTTTTTGCGACGTTTTTAAAACGTTTTTAAAACGTTTTCTAGATCGTCTTAAAAACGTTTTTTAGATTGTCTTAAAAACGTTTTCTAGATGGTCTTAAAAACGGATTCTAGCCGGACATTAGACGAGATATAAAACGTTTTCTAGACTTTTCGCTTCTTTTCCGTGACGTTTTGTAAACGTTTTTTTCGTCTCGGATAAACGTTTATAAAACGTCAATTATCCGTTTTGTGCTACCTGGGTGTGTTTCTGTAACCGCATAAACACCTATCTGTTCCTTGTTTAACTGTTCCTCAATCTCTAACCGTTTTGCCTTTTTTCTGCCACCCTTCATATTAATGTAACTAATTGCAACACGTGCCTTCTCCCTTCTTTTGCCTTTTCTCTGGTTTTTCTTTATACTGCCTGTCAAAGAGTCCCCCTGGTGATTTTCCTCATTACAAGCTATCCTGGGCACCGAAGGGCCCGCGTGCCCCCCAAAAAAGCTACTGCGCGTCCTGCAAGTCGCCAACCCACCTCATGACCAAGCCTCCTATCGAAGTGTATTCCCTCTCTCCGAAAACCACTCCACCTGTGCACCTCTTCGTTTATTTCCACTGCCTCGATGCCTTTTTCTCGACTCATCTGCCATATCTCTTTGTTTGCGTCGACAACCGCTCTTTGCAGGTTGCAGTCACGCACCGGTACCTCCGGTATTGTGCATACCACTATCTGCACCTGAGGGTAAATTCAAACGCCAGTCGAAGGCGCCATCAAGCGGCACCAGCGCACTGTCAGACTGCGACTGCACAGCGAATGCGAATAGCTGCGCGCCACCATTGCTACGACGTCACCCCTCTCGAATGTGCAGAGCGGCAGCGGTGAGTCGCGCACGCCGGCGCCAGTCTGTCTGCCCGGCTACGACGCCACTCCTCCTGCTCTCCGCAACCAGCAGCGGCGAGCCGCGCGCGGCGGTTGCGGACAGCGCGTGATATGCCGGCTCCACACTGAACCTCGCGCATGCGCAGCAGAGCTCATGACGATCCACGCGAAATCGGCTCCGGCTAGGCAAGTGTAGCTACCGCTACAAAAAAAACAGGAGCTAGCATTTGAAAGGCTGCGATAAGCGACTGGTTTTGTTTCCGCGACCAACAAAACATGGCGGATCGAGCTTATGGGCTTTATGACAGATAGCGCTGTAAATTTTGAATATCACCTATTAGAACCGGATATCCCTGAAATCGCGCTATACGTGTGGTGTTTGCTAAACACACGTGACTTCGCTATTGCTCGGCTTGAATACTGTAAATTCAAAGTGCGCCGTGAGGTAACTAATTAAAGAGGGATACAAAATATTTCTAAAGGTAATTTCAAACACGATGAGAGAAACACTTGATTCCAACCGACCTAGATAACAAGCTGGTTTCAGGAAATGCTGATCTACGGTGGATCATGTTCTTATGATCAATCAGGTAATGGAGAGAGCTGCTGAATACAACAAACCCTTGAATTTAGCTTCCATAGTCTAATAAAGGTACTCGACTACGCAGAAATACCAGCAATTTTAAAAGCGCTATATCAACAAGGAGTACTTCAACTTATGTCACTACCTTAGCCGACACCTATGAAGGCTCCACAGCTACCGTACTTCCTTCAAAAAGTGATAAAATCGCAAAAGAGGAGCCAGATATGGAATACAATATTTCTACCGTTGATCATACAATGCTTAGAGGAAGTATTTAAACAGTCAGACACGAAGGAAGAAAACTTAACGGAAAATGCCTCAGCAACCTACAATTTGCACATTTCATATTACTCTTCAGTAACAATCGCTGCAAACTGCAAAAAAAAAGGATTGCTGCATGGCGTCCAGCAGGCCCTCGAGGCGGTGCTGAGGCAAGGCATCGACGTCCCCACGTGGGAGACCTAAAGGGCGGTCGGCGAAAGCTCCGGAAGACTTCCAATAAAGTCGTTACCAATCAAATTAAACCTAGAAAGTAATAAAGTAGGCCTAAAAATGAATATGCTAACAAAGATAACGCCGAACAACCTGTCGAAAGAAAAAGAGTTCACGATTCTGAAAACGTACATTGGGGCGTATACAAGAATATGTACACCTTGGACAACAGGTACTAATAAGAGAGCGTAATCACGAAAAGGAAATTCACGGAAGAACAAAAATGGGCTGGAGCGCATTGGGCTGGTACTCCCAAATATTGTCAGGAAATATGCCGCTGTCATTATTGTAAAAGTACACAACCACTGCCCACTGCCAGTTCTAACATATGAGCCTGAAACGTGGAGGATGACAAAGCAACTACGGAAAATGATGAGGACCACGCAGCGTGCAATGTAATAAAAAATGATAGGAGTAACATTAAGAGATCGGTGAACGACAAAATGGTCAGGGAAGAAACGGGGTTTGAAGATATCCTAGCTGACATCAAGCGAAGGAAATGGACCTGGGCTGATCACGTAACGCGTTAGACAGACAACCGGTGGACAGTAAGAGGAGCAGAACGGCTACCAAGGGATGGGAAACGCAGTTGAGGAAGGAAGAGAGTTAAATGGAGTGACGGAATTAAGAAGTTAGCAGGGATAAAATGGAATCAGCCAGCACAGGATAGAACAAACTAGAGACTACTGGAAGAGGCCTCCGTCCTGCAGTGGACAGGCTGAGGATGATGACGGTGACGATGAATGATGATGCAGCGAACTTTATCCTCGTGTATTCAAGAGTATTTCCTCGTTGAGTTATTCCCTGCCCATTTCATCAATACGTGCGCAACATTTGTAATGGAGAGGTCACTGGCATTCATTTATAAATGCCTCCTTTCTCAATTAATAATACTATAAACTGTAGTTTAACGCACCTGCTGCTAAATTGTCCCGCTTGTGATCAAACCCGTTCTCTATAGAGTGCCTCGATGCGCGCGCCCCCGCTTAGAGTGGTGTCAGCTTTTGAAAGGGCAGGTGCCGCCTCTTCGGCCTTGGCGGCAGCGTGGCCGCCATTTTGAATCCCCCGGCCGGTCTCTTGTGCGTGGCGCGCGTGCGGTTTTTAGGTCGGCGCTCGTTTCCCTCCAGTTTTATGCGCTCGCTACCGTCACCATGGCCGGGTGTTGCGTGCCGCATTGCACCAGTCATTCCAGAAACGCAGGGAGCTGTATCGTTTTAGAAGATACGAGGTTTCTTTGGACAGTAAACATCAAACGTGACAAGCGGCATCCGAAGAACACATTATGCACTTGCAGCGTAAGTTTCCGGCCGGTATTTCGAATGCATATGCAAGGGTAACTTCTGGCGGTGTTAACCTTGCGTAATAAATGGACAAACTGATATCAGCTACATGCTTAAAATGCTTTGGTTCACGTGTGCATGAATCCTGCATTTTTCTTCGCAAACATTCTTTACTGCACTTGGTTGGTCCTGTATTTGCCTTTGATTTTTGCTTTCGCTATTTTTGTGATTTGAAATGTATCATAGAATATATTATGCGTGTTTGTCTGCAGATCAAATCCTTCTTTTTTCCTAATAATAATTATTTCTGAGAATTTACGTCCCAAGAATCCCATATGGGTATGAGAGGCGCCGTATATAGTGGAAGGCTCCTGAAATTTTGACCATCTGTTGTTCTTTAACGTACACCTAAATCTAAGTACGCGGGCCTCTTTCACTTCACCTCCATCGAAATGGGACCGCTGAGGCCGGGATTCGATCCCGCAACCTTCGGGTCACCAGTCAAGCACCATAACTAAAACCACAGCGGGTTCTTGTTTTTTATGTTCCTTTCCGTGTTTCAAGTACGCCTTCTGTGCTGGTCTGATGCCCACGTATGTGTGTGTGCAGTTCAATGTTTTTTATCCTTCCCTGTTTCTGTGTTTCAAGGTTACATTTTCGTCCTCTCTTAAATAATTACGCAGTTCAGATCAATTAACTTTATTAATTGCCCTGCAAATTGGTGGGATGGGCCTGGACCCCGCCTAGGCTTCGGCCAAGGGTTGCTGGCCCTTGGCGGCTTCCTCGGCTCACTGGACGGCCCAGAGTTGTTGCTCCAGGTCCGAGCTGAGCAACGCAGACTCCCAGCGCGCGCGGAGGCTGTCGCTGTTTAAGGCTGCATCACAGCTATTGTTCATTATATCTGGACATCCCCACAGTATGTGCTCTAAGTTGGCTCTAGAGTCACAATGTCTACACCTGTCTGTCGTGTATAAGACTGGAGGTCCTGTTTTTTTAATCATTTACGATCACTGTGAATCGACTAGTGGCAGTTGTGTTTTATTGTGTAATTTGCGTTTTATTTGTGTAATTGCTTCTGTCAGCGCAGCATTAACGCGCACAAATAAATGGTCTGTACACTGTATATTAACGCGCGCGCGCGCGCGCGCGCACACACACACACACACAAACACACACACACACACACACACACACACACATTCAGTATTTTATTTCTTTGAGCAAGCATAATTTACTTATTTATTAATAATGTAAGCCCTAAATGCTCATGCAGGAATGCGCATACAAACAGTTCTCGCGAAGCGTCTATACAAAGAAGACGCATGAAAACAACAAGAAGACGGGGAGGCATTGTGTACAGTAGACACGCTATATCAGTAAAAAATACAAGAAATAAAATCAAGTTGTACAATGAGTACGTCATGAAAAACCAGTTAATGAAGTAAAAACTCACAGGGTCCCTTATGCGTTCGCTTAAGACGACTCGAAAGCGAAAGCCATCTTGTTAGTTTTTTGCAATGTGTGTGTGATGACGTCATGTGGTGACGTCATCACGTGACGATGACTTTTTGCATCCCCCGTCCCCGACGTCGTGGTATGCTGACGCCGTAGACGCGGGAAGCCGACGGTCAAATTTCGCGTTTGATGAGGCATTTAAGGCTTTCACCTTAAAAAATACGTCCGCCACGGTGGTATAGTGGTGACGGAGCTCGGCTGCTGACCCGAAAGTTATGGGTTCGATCCCGGCCGCGGCGGTCGCATTTAGGTGGAGGCGAAATGCTATAGGCCCGTATACTGTGCGATGTCAGTGCAGGTTAAAGGACACCAGATGGTCAAAATTCATGGAGCCCTCGACTACGGCGTCCCTCATAATCATATCATGGTTCTGGCAAGGAAAACCCCAAATATTATTATTAATAAAAGAGACAAACAAACGACGCCCTGCATCTGCCGCACAAAGTGTAAAACAGTATTGGAAACACTCAATGAAATGTGCATGCAATTAGGCATGCGAGAAAACCTGCAGATACAGAAAAATAAGGAAAAACGCACTGATGCTGCGCGCATGCAATGTTTTACGGCATACTACTCAACGACGTATTCATCGTTTTGATAAGGACTCAAGGTGCAACTCGAGTGCCGATACAGTAGCGGCTGATTGCGAGCAAGAAATGTCAGCAATAATAATGATAAAGAAGTTTTCGTTTCATTTTAGCAGGATATTCGCACTGTACTGCCCCTCGGCCCTTTATTGCATGTACAATATGTATGATGCCATTTATAATGAACGAGTAAATTGTTTGCAAACTTAGCAAAATGAGCCACCCTAATCGAGCTTAGGTAGCCTTCGCAACACTGAATTGTGTGTGTTCAGATACATATACTGCTGCTGCTGACATGTATACAAATACTTTAAACAATAATTATTTGTGTATATGGAATGCAGAGCTTACGAGAAAATTAAGTAAGGCTATAGACTTTGTCGTTTCCGGCGTAACGAAGAGGATTTGTTTTCAACAAAGCAGAGTGTACGTCTACCTATAGGCTCTAGCGCATAACACATGCACAGGCCGTCAGCTTGCATGAATTACATGCTTCGTTAATAAACATTTAGGCAACAACAGCAATAAAAGCTGCCCAAGCTTCAAAAAAGAAAAGAAAAAAGAGAAAGCTCACTAGCGTGCACTTATTTCCGGACGTATCCGCGCACCGCAAGCGCTTTGTGTAGCGCGTTTCGCATGCTGCCGAGCTGCGGCGGGATTCGCAATGGCGGCCGTCGTAGCAGACGACGCGCCTGTCCTCACCCTCAGCGGAGCGCGCGGGCATCAAGGCACCCTAGTTCTAGACCCATCCGCGCGGCGGGCATTCACCCAGTAAGCTGTAGACACAGAACATTGTAAGCACGCTTCTGATACTAGCGCTTCGTATTGCACTGCCTGCGCAAAACAAGCCTCCTCGGGCATCTATAACCATCATTTCATCTATAAGCAAGCACCTTAAGCATAAATACATGCCCCTGAAGTAAAATTCAATGCGAAGAAATTGAAAAGAGGACAATTTGTACCTGTATATAATGAAATTGAACACCGTCGTTGCGTCGGTCTACATCTATTTCTTCAATTTTCTTATGTCAGCGGAATACTATGCGCGAAACAAAAAAAAAGAAGTTTCTGTAGTTCCAAAAGTAAGTTGTGCATACATTCAGACGATAAAAAGAGCACCGCCAGATTGAGCTGTTCCTCCAGTCTTGCAGACTCTGCAATAAGACAAATGTTGTTTATCCAGTATCGCGCGCACAGATGGCGCGACTTGCAAGTGCAGTTCGCTCTGCTGTAAGCGCGCAGCCGTCTGCATTATTTCACGATGAACGGACGCAATTATTGGTTCCCTGTCACAACTGCGTTTAGAAAAGTACAGTTGCTTAGGAAAGATGACTAATTATCCACTTCCAGTGCGCAGTGCATGCTTATATCAGCCTTCATTGGGGGCAGACAATAAAACTTTACTGGCGCTAGGCGCTTCTCGCACAACAAAAAAGAAGAAAAAAGAAGAAACGTTTTATGCAGTCTGAGCAGATTCCAAATGTGAAAAAGGTTCTTTAGCGAGAAGTTGTATTGATTATACTCGCAAATGGCAAAAAAATGAATAAAAACGATGCCGAAGATCTTCCACCGCTGAACTCCCCCTAACAAATATTAGCGAACGCGGAGAATTACTTAAAGGCAGCTGAGTGAGAGCAGGGATGAATGCACAAATGTAGAAGGAACTAGATGGAGAATTGAGTGCCACTTTTTTTTTAGTATCTTAAGTATTTCACAAAACTCGACGAAAATGACATGGAGATTGCTCACAGCTCAAACGATACCTCGAGAAGCATACTTTCTGGCACGACGCAGTTGAAGCAATCATATATTTTATTTTCATTTCATTTTCATTTTATTATACCCCTCAGCGCAAGAGGCATTAAAGAGGGGGAGTGGTAACAACACTTTGTCAAAAAAAAAGAAACAAAGGAACGAAAATAAAACTTAAAAAGTAAGAGAAAACGCACATGAAACAATAGAGAAAAATGTGAATTTACAGTGAGTTTAGAAAGAGCCTGAGTATACAATGTTAGCTATGGAATTACGGAACTGTTCATGATGAATAATGTTCACAACATCCGCGGGAAGGCCATTCCAATCGCGAGAGGTTCGTGGCAGAAATAATTAATATCTGGGGTTTAACGTCACAAAACCACCATATGATTATGAGAGACGCCGTAGTGGAGGGCTCCGGAAATTTCGACCACCTGGGGTTCTTTAACGTGCACCTAAATCTAAGTACACGGGCCTCAAACATTTTCGCCTTCATCGAAAATGCAGCCGCCGCGGCCGGGATTCGATCCCGCGACCTTCGGGTCAGCAGTCGAGCGCCATAACCACTAGACCACCGTGGCGGGGCATTCGTGGCAGAAATGAATGATAAAAGTGCGCAGTATTACAAGAAGCGAGTCCGACTTTATGACGATGGTCTGTGCGATGGGATACATACGATGGCTCAGGGAGGAGGCGATCGCGTAGTGCAGGATGATGATACGTCTTATGAAACAAGGCTTTTCTGCGCGATGATAATGATGGGAGGGAAAGGTTTGATTTCATGGAAGTTATACTGGCGGTGCGGCTGTAATTAGAGTGAATGAAAAGTGCGGAGTTATTCTGAACCATTTCTAGAGCATAAATTAAGTTTGCTTCAGTGGGATCCCAGACCGGTGTAGCGTATTCCAATTTAGATCGAATTAGTGTTTTGTAAAGGAAGAGTTTCAAGGAAGGAGGAGCATGATAAAAATTTCGACGGAGGTAACCCAACATGCGATGAGCTTTGTTAATTAAGTGCTCGATATGAGTAGACCAGTTCAGGTTTGCTGTAATTTACACGCCGAGGTACTTATATGAAGTGAGTGATTCTAAATTAATGTTATCAATGTAGTATGGTGGTGGGCAGGAAGATTTTCTAGAAACGCGCATGAATTTACATTTATTATTATTTAGCTTCATTAACCATTCGTTACACCAATTAGCAACTGCACCAAGATCAGATTGGAGTAAGGAAGAATAGTTAGTATTCGTTATCTCTCTCAAAATGACACAGTCGTCCGCGAATAGAAGAATGTTAGAGTTTACAACGGAAGGAAGATCATTAATATAGATTAGAAATAATAAAGGCCCAAGGACTGAGCCTTGAGGAACGCCTGAATACACATCTGTAAATTCAGAGTTAGAGCCATTAAAGGAAACAAATTGTGAGCGGTTTAAAAGAAAACACTCAATCCATTTCAGTAAATTATTATCAATATTAAGCTTTGTTTAGTTTAAGCAGTAGTAATTTATGACATACCTTGCCAAATGCCTTACAAAAATATAAAAATATGCAATGGATGATTGATGATCGGTCTAGAACTTGATGTAGTACATGAGTAAATGATATGAGCTGAGTTTCGCATAAATAATGTTTTCTAAGAACATGTTGTGCTGAAGAGAAGAAAGAGTTAGATTCAAGGAGACTGACAAGGTTGGTGAATATAATGTGCTCAAACATTTTACAACATGTGCTGGTTAAAGAAATGGGGCGATAGTTAAGAGGAGATGTTTTGCTGCCATACTTATCAATTGGAATAACCTTCCCAATTTTCCACACTTTTGGAAGAACGGAATGATCAAGTGATTGCTGAAAAAGTTTCCACAGGATTAACGCAGTATAGGTAGAAGTGTTTTTCAAAACCTTCGCACCAATATTGTCACATCCGGGTGCTGAATGAAGGCGAAGTTTATTAATGAGCTTAAGAAGACCGAATGTGCTGATTAGTATATGTGGCATAGCTTCAAAAGTATGGCTGGCAGTTGTCGGAGTTTGAATAACCGAGATAGCTGAGAAGTTCTCAGCAAGTGTACGGTTAAAAACTGTGGCACAAACATCCGATGAAATGGGGTCACCAGAGGAATCGGTCAGCGTGATAACGTCATTGGTTGAGGGATTAATAGTTCGCCAAAATTTTTTAACATTAGTGGTCAACATAGAGGGCCGTACATGTGAATGAAAATGTTTTTTTGCATCTCGAAGGGCTTGAATGTACAACGCAGACGCTGTTGTGTACAAAGCCCAGCGATCACTAGTAGGCGAAAGCTTTGCGGCGCGAAAGAAACGCTTTTTTCTGTTTGATAAACGCCTGATATGGCTGTTGTACCAGGGAGCATTTGAGCTGTTGGTTACGATACAGTGTGGGATGTATTGATCAGTGAGCTGCGTGATTTTATCTGAAAACATGTTCCAGTTAGTTTCGACACTCCGATCGTCGAAACCGTCAAGAAAAAGATCGGTGAAGTTGAAAAGTTCATTGTTGATCGCCTCAAAGTTACCCCTGTTGTAGTCACGTATCATTTTTTTCTTTTTGTTCGTTCTCGGGCGGGCTAATTTAATGTCAAAATATAGGAGGAAATGATCGCTAAGGGCTGGAAGGTACGTTATGGGCGAAATTATATCAGAACTGTTTGTTAGTGTTAAGTCTAATGTGTTTGAAGCGTGCGCTGCTATTCTTGTTGCTTGAGTACACATTCGCTGTAATGAAAATACCGAGCAAACATTTAAGAATTCGCGAGCTTGGGACGAGAGTGGAAAAATTGAAGCGGAATGGGAATTCCAAGCTATATTAGGGAAATTGAAGTCGCCTAACAACAGCAGCGGTGAGGTAGGAAAACGTGCAGTAACAATGTTAATAGCATCTTGAAGATCGCTACTGAATGTAGACGAGGGTGAGGGTGGGCGGTAACACACTCCAATAACTACGTTCTGGTGACTCAGCGTTATCACAGCCCATACCATCTCTAGATTAGTTTGAACGTGCACAGATGATGATGGGATATCGTTGGAAATACCCAGAAGCAGGACACCGGCTCTCTGTGTGCCACGGTCACAGCGAAAAAAAGAGAAGCGATCAGCGTTTAGAAATATCTCGGTGTCGCACACATGCGCGTTGAGCCAAGTTTCTGTCAACGCGATGATTTTAGCGGAACACGGGTCGATAGCTGATGATATGGAGTTGTACTTATTAAGGACGCTTCTGCTATTAGTAAAAAGGCACGATACGGAAGCTTCAGGCACATTACCACTGCCCCTCGCGCATTCCTAGGTCCTGAAAGTTGCAGAAGGGATTGAATAGGTCCGTGCACTATGCTTTTGAATGTTTATGATTGCGTCAGTATCTGGATCATACATGTAGCATTTATGGTTTAAATGTAGCTTGTTGTAGCTCAATTTATGTTTGGGGGGCCCTGGTTGACTCTTGGCGAAATCAAGTAGTTTTTTTCCGAGCTGCGCGGGTAGCAGGTGAGAAATCCTCTGCTACAGTGATGTTGTCTTTCTTCAGGTTTATACGTGTTGCAAGTAATGCATCTTTTGTTTTATAGGATAGCAACTTAACAATGACGGGGCGACATTTGCCCTGGCGGAAGGCGCCCAGACGATGCGCACGTTCAATGGCATCAGAAAGAAGGGAAGATGAAAGGTGGCAGTTGAGAGTAGAAAGAACTTTTCCTCTGTCATTTGCCAGGTTTCCTACGCATCAGGAATACCATAGAAAATTAAGTTGTTGCGTCGTAGTCTGTCATCGTGATCCTGTACGCGTGTTTGTATTGAGGAGACCTGTGCGGAAAGTTCATCTGTCTGAGTATGAATACTGATAACCTCCTGGCTGACTTCTTCTAGCTTTTTATAATTTTCCTCTAATACCTCAAGGCGGTTCTGAATAGCAGTGATTTTGGATTCGATCGATTTCTGCCCACATTTAATTGTTTTAACATCAGCTGCTAATTCAGTCTGCACCTTCGAACTTTCCAGTGAGCGGGTGTGAACATCTTTAAGCATTTGAAAAATGACTTTCGTCGGTTCAGCGGGATCAGAAGGTAAAGACATTATGTCACTGAGTGTGTCCGAACGCTTGGTAGGGGGCCCGGGGTTGCTCTCAACGTCACCAGCGCAGAACAGTAAAAAGAACATAAAAAAGCATTCACAAAACACTTCACTTAACACCCGTGGACACGGAACCAGCAATAAGCAGATGTTGTTACTTTTTTTCGCGTATAAAGAAACGTTTGTACACAACTGCATTGCAAAAGGAAAGCGATTCAGTGCTTGTACAGAAGCACTGGTCCCGTGTCCACTGAATTGGTTTGGGCTGTGCTGGCTTCTTAAGTACTTGGTTGAAGGTGATGTTGCTGTCGATCCGGGTGGTTGATTGAAGACGAGTCCGTCAGGAATGAGCAGAGGCAGCATGGGCGTGATATCACGTGACAAAAAGAGTACCACGTCAGCTGCGCCAACGTGAAGGTGTTCCGGTGTCGAGGGTGACGAAGGAACGCATTTACTGATGTCCTTTATTTCTGTAGGTTGTAAGCAGTCGTACCTACTCTGAAAGCTGTTTCATGGTGAACTTTACGAATACGTTTATGATGCGAGAGCACGTGTACTGTCTATTGTGTGCCAAATAAATAATAGATCCTGAAAACTTTGTTTCGTGACGCCTTGTTCTTAGGCTGCGAGGCCCTTGAATTACTTCTAATCCAATCAGAATTGCGATCACCATTTTACGGTGTCAAATTATTCCCGCCGTTATATCAATTAATCACTCGAGCACAAGTGGCAACTATGCCATTCCAATAAAAATTGAATATACAGATCTGGACCGATAGCCATGGAGGGATTTTTCCGGTCTCGTGTCAGAATGTATCACACCAGTCTGAAGAACAATTTTCTAGCGCAATAATTTAAAACGCATTCGCAAAACATTTGAGGAACGCACAATGCTACTCAACAAAAGTATGTGCGTTAGCAAGGATGATAATTAAAAAAAATCACAACTCTAATTACAGTTACGTGCGGGTAATAATGCCGGGAGTCATCACTTCAACGTTTTTTGTGCTGATAAATCGAATGACCCTTCCGAGCCGTGTACATCGCTACAGTTTCGTAAGTTAATGTTTGCTTTTGAAGCATGCCTTGTGATTCGAGTTTGCAATGAAAAAATGTTACAGGGAATCGAGAAGCCGATGCACAAATTATTTTTTTTTCTGAAATGTAGGTTTCTTTGCTGCACTGGTCTCTAGCTGACAACACGCATTGTGTTTCGAAATATAGAATAAAAACGCACCACTGACGGTGTTCCAAGTGCTCATCGTACAAAAGAAATTCAAGACCTTTTCACGCAAGTTCAGCCAATGTTTATGTATGTGATGTAACTCCCATTCATGAACTTTGAAAAGAGTGCGACAACGGTGCGCCACATCTTGCATACATTACGTATAGGTGCTCATCAATGTGAATGTTTGGTGTCTGAATGACTGAATGCCAGTCGTACTCACTGAATGCCAGTGGATGCGTATATATTAAACGCACATTGAAGAAAGCCGTGCAGTGGGATTTGTTCTATGGTACTAAAATTGCGCCGCTCATGCACAGCTTGTGCGGCATAGAAAAATGCAAGAGAAAAAATATTTTTCCATAGTGAAAATCCAAAAGAGGCTCAGGGGCATATGGAAACTTTTTACTTGACAAATTCGACACGCGGGCCCATCCTCCTTCCTCGTTCCCACCCCTGTTTTCGCACTTGCGCTCTGCTCTTCTTTTGTTTGGGTTGAAGGAGAGGGCACGAGGCATACACATGCACGCACTATAGTAGGCAGTTGCGGCCTTTAAAAAGAAAAATACCGCTTGGCAAACCATTGGCTCCGGTGACGCACCGTGTTCAAGAATTTTTCATCTTTTCTATATTCAAGCGTTCTTCGACCGTAGCACCGTGTCGGACCGAAGAAGAAGACGCGCCTCCTTCCACGAGAACGACCGTGCTCACGAGCACTGGCAGCTAGAATCGACCGAAACGGTTAATATCGTTCGTGATGTTTAAGCCTCGCTTCTTGCCAGGGAACCGTATGCCATTTTAAACACATAGTATCACCTCCGTCGGTCGGTATTGCACAAGATACGATATTATGGCGTCAGCAAATCTCCGAACTGATTAAGAAAGCCATAGCTTCAACCCTTCTTCGACTACGCGGTATTTTACTGGGAAATTTTGATCGAGTGACCCACTGACACTGTGGATTCATCCCGGGCAGCGCGTACGCTGTGTGACCAAAGCAGTTGGTCGCGTCAATGTAGAGCAGGTTGCTTGTGGGCTCAGAAGCGGTTGTACAGGATTGTGCAGGGATTGTTCAGAGTGATTGCGCAATGGGGTTCCTTATGATGCCAGACATCTATATTCTGAGGAATTGGGATGGTCTTGAGGTTGTGCCAATGGGTTGGCGGTATGCGATTTTTGTAGTTAAGCATGGTGTTGCAGTTGATGGCCGCACACGTCATGACGTCGCTGCGAACGGGAAATTGAGAATGTTGCTTACATGTGTGCAGGGAATTTTTAAGGGGATGGGGGAGGCTTTTATATGGCTAAATTAGTCTGGCGTTGACGGATGGCGTTCCTCGCGTTGTCGTGTGTATAGTATCTACCATCGCACAAAAATGTGCAGAGCGGTGTTCTTGCATGAGTTGCACAGCAAGAAACATATACTAACTCCGGAATGACAGTGTTACCTGCGTTACCTAACTTACCTGCAGAAGGGTTTCTTGAAGGGCCAGTTGGTACTTGATGCTGAGGGGAACAGCGCAAAAAACGGGACGGAGAAGGATTGAACACACGACACAAGCGCTGACGAACAAGTTGTTCGTTAGCGCTTGTGTCGTGTGCTCAATCCTTCTCCGTCCCGTTTTTTGCGCTGTTGCCCTCAGCTAACTTACCTGATCACTCCATTTACCAGTGTTACCGCAATTACGTAATTACGTTGGCGGAAGGCTTCACTGGTTGACACCTTACCTAATAACATCGAACAATGTAAAAATGAAATTCTAGGCGGCAGAAAGACATAGTAGCTATGCCTGTAACGGAACGCTTGAATGCACTGAAGCACACAGCACGGCCTAATGTTTAAAGGCACATCTCAGGCACTCATGTTAATCGAGTAAGTGGTGGTGAGCACACTTGAAGTACACGGCACTCTCCCAAAAAGCGAACTATAAGGCATTGTCCTCGCATGCTGTAACTATATTTTTCCGAATTTCGCATGGACGTCACGACGTTAGCGTCTGCTAATACAATATTTATCGTCCACTTTTACTGTCTTTCTACGAACCTTCAAAGTTATTTGTTTGCAGTGTAGCTTCAACAGTAGCGAGTTTTCAACAGTAGCGAGCGTTCGTCTAGCACAGCAGTTCGTAGTGAAGAAGCTACTGTCAATTTTCTCTAATTAACGAAGCGGACTGCTATTCGTCTTAGCACTTTGTTCGCTATGATGCGCACCAGCAGTTTTCAAATACTTCTACTCTTCAGCGCTTGCGACATGAGGCGACGCTTAGTCAAGCTGCTTCTTGAGTTTTCTCTCACAGACTCTCTGCATAAATAAAAATAATTAAACTATAATAATATTTATTATTGCACGGCGAACATCCATCTAACATCGATTCGTTGTATCCCGTCCTAGTTTTGTCAGCACCATTTTATGGCAGCGTAACGCTGACCATGCACGGTCCTGTCATATCTATTCTCATATACCCACGACGCACCTGATCACATTACACCGTACTCCTTCGCAGCCGCGTCTTTCATCGGCTAAGCTAGAATTTAGGGCATCAAAACACGTTGCTCAATCACTCGATCTTCTGCTGACAGTTTTCCCCCTTTATACAAGAGAAGGCTCTCAATATCACTGCCGAAAGCATCGAACGAGTGCACAGTGTCCCTTGCGGAAGCAGAATATTACGCGCTAAAAGCCAGCACTACCGCACATTCGGAACTATCTTTCTTGCACGACGCGCTTTCTCACATGTTTACTGCATTTTTTTTCGCGTTTAATACTAGATAAAGGGAACATCTTAAAAAAAGCAATAACAACAACACCTGAACTGAGCACTGACGCCGCTTGTGTTAGAAGCTCATCGATCAGCGTGCATATAAATGAGTACCAGTATAAACCCGAGAGAAAACACTCGCCTGGTGTGTGCTTGCAAACAAACAACGTTTCAGAGGTGCCATCATTTATCATGGCTCAGCCACGGTTATTGCATTTGCTGTCAGCTGCGGAATGCGTAACTCTCGCCTTCGCTTTCTGCTGTATTGCTATGGGTGCGCTTACTCTATTGCACTTCCTTTCGTGTTTGTAACAAGCAATATAGGATTTCTTCCGCCACTTTCTTTGCCAAGTTAGCATTACTTCTTTGTGCAGAATAATGGAGAGCGCCATTTTTCTTCCGGGCTGTGCCTTGAGTGCAAAAAACATTCCCAAAAGCCACACAAACTTTGCACTAAGTTTCCAGATGTTTGCGGATGCCTGTTTATGTAACACCCAGGGCTGGGCAAAGATACTTTGAAATTGTACCGCGATACGATACAAGATACTCAGGCAAGAAGTATTGGAGATACACATACAAGATACTGCCGAAAAAATTGTATCCGATACGATGCTTGCCAATTGTATCTTAAGATACTTCGATACATTCTCAAGTTTGTTATTATAGATCCATATAATGTAGCAGCAAGCACCTATGCACGAAACTGTCTTCTTCAAAATTTCCTAACTGTGACCTATTTTGTTTCACTTGAATGAAATGTCTGTTAGCATCTCAAAAGTTTTGCCCTTCTTGCTCAAAGTACATTAGTTTCCTTCCAAAATAACTTATTGGGGTTTGTTTTAGTTTCTTCACAAGACAACTCTTTGTACACTTCACTGACAGTGGTACTTGCTTTGTACAGCTTGCCGACCATCTAGTAGGTTGCCATATAATCACAATAACTTTAATAAGAAGCCTTCTTACGACGGCGCAAATACCGGTGTGGACTTTTACCTTGTCCGTAAAAGAGAGCTTGCACAATACCGTATACCCGGACAGGTGTACAGCAGCAACAACGCTTGTAGCGACATTTTTATTCTTAGTTTTTTTTGGTGGGGGGGGGGGGGGGGCGCATGGTGTATACTATGGGTTTGAGCCATTTCGCTAGCGGCCCGGCCCGCACACATGACCGCCTTCGTCTCATTTGTTTTTATTTTCTAAATAAGATGTTCGTGAGCTGCAGAGACATGAGTGGTCTCAAGCATTCCTTTCGTGAGGAACATGTGGTCACCATGCGCTAAAACATAACCGTGGAACAAAAACTCTGTATTTCAGAATCCGCGTCCAGATATCAGTCATTCTGTGCATCGTTATCGATGTTTCTCGAATCCTGACTCCAAATCGCCTTCAGAAATGACCTATATATGAGATATGGGAAAGGCTTCATTTCAAACGTCATTGTGTTCAAGCTCTCTCCCACCACCTTCACTCTGTCTCGACCCTTGCAACTAGAATTCGCGACTGCGGCCCGCTGGCTATAAGCTCCGTTTGAGACACCTGGTGTATACGTAGATGACGTAAAACTGCAATGAATTGTCATATTCTACTTATATGCTGGCGTAAAGGATTCTTTGTTGATATACTCACTAATGTGCAACCTTTTTTGGAATTATTCTTCAACGAGAGAACATGTGGAACACAGAGACGTCTCAGACGTATTGTATGGTTCCATAAAGCGTCGCAGGACACCGCCGCTATTCGCGCTATTGCCACTTATAGCTCCCATTACGTGGCGATTAGTAATGCGAAAAATATAAGAAAGCCTGAAACAGGAAAACAAATATAAGTAAAATAGAGAGGTGGTTGTGTATCAGACATTCACATTGAATGAGTACAGAAGCACAATACAGACGGCGCCCTTAAAAGCTATGAGCATGAAGTATTGTCAACTTACTTGTTGAGACAATAGAAAATTCAGTGCCTATGGAAAATTGCCTGAAACGGCTCGTTGGGACGCTCATGAGCAAAACAGAGCATTCAGTAAAACAGTTTCTCGAATCCCCTTCCTAACATCTTTAAGATGGCTCCTAATAATTTCTATTATTATAACGCAAACTCAATTTTGCTATTTTCCTAAGCGGTAAGCAGAATGTTTTGTACTGTTTACTCAAGGTACGCCCGCATAATTATATATTTGTGTTCAAAACCGCCTTGGCAACGTGTAAATGTGTACACAGTAGTGGAAATAAAGTAGACAGAAGAATAAAGCAGAGATCTTATTTTGGGAGCGCGTTACAAAGACATACTGCAGTGACCAGACCGGAGAAACAGTGCAAGAGACTTAGGTAATGTAAGGGATGAAAAATGACAGCTAAGAAAGCACTTGTGCTAATAATCAAATTATGATTTCATAAATTGTTTGAATAAATGTAGAAAGAAGTGAAAGATACGGTACGCCAAGATATTTTCTGTTAGGTAAACGCTTGCTCTTTTAGATCTAGCATCAGTACCAGTGGTGCTAACGTTGTTAGATTCTTATTTGCATATAAGTTAATTCATGGCATGCAAGTCAAACTTACATCCACGAGATCCTTTAAATCGCTGATATGTAAAATCCACGCGACGCAAAGGAACCCCATTCTTGCACGCATCACATTTCGTTACGGAGCGAGACGCAAGACGCAAGAGAATCTTCAATAACGGCACTGTAGCAGCAGCATCAGAATTTGCGCGATAGACGCGGCGCAGGACAGTGGCTAAGAGCAAGTGTCGCGGCATTGGCGCAACTAAAAAGAAAAGAAATCGAGCAAACAAAAGGTACGTAGGCTGGGTGTACACGTCCGCGTGCTTGTCTTCCTCATCTTCTGCCCTCACTGGGGTACTCTGGCGGAAAAATAAAATTGCGTCACTGCCCTAAGACTTATTCAGATGGCTTAGAGGCACCAGTACCAGCTTGAGAAGCGGAGCTTGGCCAGCGATTATTGTTTCGCACGGTTGTGTTGCGATAGAAGTATCTTGTATCTTAATATACACGATTCATTATCGAATGTATCGGAAATACAGATACAGATACTCGTCTTTCGAGGAGTATCGCGATACAGATACAAGATACCCATAGAGTATCTAAGATAGTATCTAAGATACATGTATCTTCGATGCTGCCCAGCACTGGTAACACCACACACCCTTTCGAACAGCCCGATAATGACTAGGTGGGATATCGGCAAAGGTGCAACGTGTTTGTGTGTGTGTTGTTAAATGCGAACCATTTCTTACTGAACATGTGCGACTTTGGGCGTATCTATCTATCTATCTATCTATCTATCTATCTATCTATCTATCTATCTATCTATCTATCTATCTATCTATCTATCTATCTATCTATCTATCTATCTATACAGCCGCCTACGAGTATGTGCTACATTTGCGGAAGTTAAGCATCATGAAAGACGAGAAGAAAGACATGCACATCTGTCTGTACATGTTTGTACATTTGTTTTGTACATGTGTGCAAATGTCGCACCAACTTGCCCTAATAAAAGCACGACTATGTGCTCTGCTGGCCGTTTCGTTAATAGGATGTATACCAAAATTGGTATGGCATAACATCAATGTACGACCAATATAAAGGACAGGTCATCACATGAAAATTGTGACAGGTATGTCATGAACAGCATGATTTACATGCCATGGTCCTGGTATTCTTGCGGCCGTTTCGTTTACTCTATATATATCAAAATTGGTGTGGCTTGACAAAACGTATGATGAACATCACCAACAGGTCCTAACATGAAAATCGTAAAACGCATGCCATGGACCGCACGATTTACATAACATGGTACCGGGCACTCGCGGTCGTTTAAATAAAGGGATATATACCAGGGTTGATATCACAAAACATTTTTATACGACGAACATAAATGATAGATGGTAACCTGAAAATCATTAGGTGCATGTCATGTACGGCATGACTTACATGTCACGCTCACGATGCGTTTGCGGCCGTTTCCTTAGTTTAATACACACCAACATTGGTATTACGCGACTTGATTTTATGACGAACATAAATGACACGAATTCACGTGAAAATCATGATATGCATTTCATGTACAGCAAGTTTTATATGCCACACTCATGGTGCGCTCGCGGCCACTTCGCTGGCTTGATTTCCACTAAGATTGGTATTGCGCGACGTGACTGCACAAGGAGCATAAATTACAGGTGGTAGCATGAGAATTACGATATGCTTGTCATGTATGGCATGATTTACACGCCACGCTCATGGTGCAGTCGCGGTCGTTTCTAGAGTTTTCTATACGCCAACACTGGTCATTACGCGACGTGGCTATATTTCGTAAAGAGTGTGATCGGGCTATTTGGTATTCCATTATTAATCTGCGGAGTGCAAAAAATAGATTTGAGCAAAATTGTCAATATCTTGTGACGTCGCAGAGGCTGGTCTTCGAGTATATAGCGCCAAAACATGGCAGTGAAAGCGTGCTTCCAGATCCGAAAATTGAATTTGGCAGTTTGATTGCGCAAATAATGAGCTTTAATGAAAAGCGCCGTGCAGTGGTCTAAGCAGGTGTAAGGGTCAGTGGTGGCGATCATAACATAAATGTAAAAAACTATAAGTTTATAACTTGCCAGTCAAGCTGACTTCACGCACAGACACACACACACATACACACACACATACACACACACAGAGAGAGAGAGCAAATGCTTCTGGGTACCTCGCTGGGACTCAGCGAGAACTGCTGTATAGGGCCTCATTTCGCATATCACCCATTGCTTCACTCGGCTTTAAACCCCAGTTGGTAGTAAACAGGAACCGAAAGCGCTCTGCATCCACGGCGCTCTGCACTCATCGATATAAGCAATGGGATATCCGACATTTCAAGTGAGCACTGAAAAAATAGGACACAAGAGGCAAAAGCGGCAACAAATGCGCTAACAACAGTTGTTAGTGAGCGCTCGTGTTGCCGCCTTTGCCTCTTGAGTCCTGGATTTTCAATGCTTTTCGTAGAATGTCGTTCCAACTCGCCCAACAGTCAATTCTTCTAGGATATGCGACGAACTTCTTGTATCATTTCTTAGGTTTGGGTATGAACTACGATTCTAGATTCGTCTGCACGGAAAACATTATTGCGGAAGTGACAACATTTTATGCTTAAATGCCAACAGCTGTGGTTTTCAACGAACTCATCATGCCATAGACTTATTTTTTCTAGTCATTTCAAAAAGAGTAATGCAGACGCTAGAAGAGCAGTTCATTTAACAGCGCAAACACTATGTCGTCATGCATGAAAAGATTGCTAAAGCGAACAATTCATGCTCGATTCTCAAGAATTGTGATTTTGAATTGTTCGTGCTGCACATTATAGAATTTTCGCCGCAATACTTTTGCATTAGGCCATTTAAGTGAAAACGTGGAAGTCACAGATGCATGGCTACTTTTGGCTACTTTTACTGCCCTTGGCTCATGTTGGCTACTTTTTCTAATTTTCTGACTATTTTTGTCGTTTCGACCTGGCAACCCTGAATCGGACCGCGCCTTGTTACTCTCATCTCACTCTTACTCTCATCTCATCTTACTCTCATCTCACTCACTCTTGAAGAATTCCTTTGCAACAACAACACTTTCTTTTATTCCTTTTTTCCGTTGTCCGTGCGTGAGTGGAATGCGCTAGACGCATCTACGGTGTTGCAAACGACAGTACAAAAATTTCTAGAACTTGCCGAGCTGTCCATTGCAACACCGATCTAGATGCTTGACATTGCCAGATTGATTCACAAATAGTTTCCTGCCTGCTTGTTGCTTTATCCTATGCCTGTAACATAAGATGAATACTACGATGATGTAACCTCAGTGAATATATTGTAACCTAAGTATATTTCTGTGTTTAGCATGTATGCTATCAGACATTTGTCAAGACATTTATGTATGAATTGTACAGATTTATGCGATTCCGTTTTCATCTACATTTCCACTGTAACACTTTTGTGTGTTTGCTGTTTTTCTCTAAATGTACCCACTCCTGTAAAAACCCCATTTGGGGTTGACAGTATACTGAAATAAATAAATAAAATAAAAATCTTCTTCGCGCCTCCGCTCTCTGTCGCGTTCTTCCTCCTCCAGTTTTCGCTTTTCGGCTTCCCTAACGCGCTCTCGCTGCTCCCGCAAAAATTCTTGAAGAGCCGTCCCCTCGTGGCCTAGCTGTTTGCCGACAGCAATATGGCGCTCCACCAGCTCGGCCATCTCGGCTCTTCTGAGCTGTTAGCGGAACGTGTATGTTCTGCCGCCTCTGCGCCGTGGCCACGAACGAACGTGGTCAGCATGTCCTGTCCGCGGACGGCCGTTGCCAGGAATTCGTAGGCAATCTTTCTAAGATACCCGAGTCGAGTCGAGTCGAAAAAACTTTATTGCAAGGGAATTCAGGACCTCCCAGGCCTCCTGGGTCCCTGCGCGACCCGACCACACTCAAACGTTCATGTGTAATCAGTCCATGACGTTGGCATCCCGGCGGGCGGCGATCTTCTGCCCTGCCGCTCTCTCCGTTTGTAGGGGATGGATAGACAACAGACCCACTCCGCGTGCACGTAAGTGGTTCGACTGGGATCGGCGATAGCCCACGCCTGATCGAACGAGGGCCAGGGGCATGAGCCGGGAGACCAGCGTAAGTACAAACAAATGTCCAATTTATTACAATGACATAAAGGCACGCGAGACGAACAATACACAGACTACATACAAGCCTCGCTGGCTTTACACGACACACAACGCGCACCACGCGGCGGCTAACCCCCCAAAATACTCAGAACTGCCCAACCCGCTTAAAAATACACTCGACATTATGCGTACGAACACTGCGCTAACATGTAAAGACCAAAAACAACACACGATGAATAAACAAACAATAGGTGTAACACGATTAACAAAGTCCCGAAGAGATAGGAGAGGAGAGCCGTTGAACGCGGCGCTTATCTTGTGTGCGTGTCTCGTCGAAGGTCCGAGCTGGTGGCCGGCTCCGGGCTGCTGCTTCTCTGTCTTATGCCGCCGGTCGAGGTTGAGCAGGTACTCAAGTTACACGCCGCTGCCGGCTGTTTGCCTGACCTCCAACACCATGTCGAAACGCCTCCACCGTCCAACGAACTCTGTCCCCCACTGCCGCACTTTCCCCGCTCCCCCTCACCCTCGTCATCTGCCTGTCGTCATTCACGGAACCGGTTTTCTGGTACACGGAAAAGCGGTAGTTTATTTCCCCACCAGCGGGCGCTCAGTGATGGGGTCCAGTAGAGCTACTGTATATGCTACCTTTAGGTAGCAGAGTGGCGCATACGTCTGGCTAGCAAGCACAGCTATGCGGCGAAGCCGCTCTTCGTTCTTGCAGGCGACTTGCCTACCGTGTCGCTCATCGACAAGTTTGGCGTGTCGAAGACCTGTGATTAACTTAACTGTCGATGTCTGGTGTCAATCCGATTCGCTGCAGCGGCGGCGTAGAGAAACACAAAAATTGGCCCAAGCGTCAGCTTCTCCGCAATGCATGGTTGCTAGCGGCGTTTGGAAGACAGATGCGAAACTCTGCTACCTAAAGGTAGCATATACAAAAACTCTAGGCTCCAGTTCACTCTACTACCGTTGAGTCCAGTGCGCGCATTTTGTGACAGTCGATCGGCCATCAAAAATTCGAAATGCAACACTTCGAGGTCTTTCAGGCGTCACAGGCCTAAGCGTAAAGTGGAAGCCTGCGAGTTTGCCGCAGCGCCATTGCTAGACCAACGGGGCCTCACCTAAGCGTGTGACACAGGTGGTAATATGAAAATCATGACACGCATGTCATGTACGGCATGATTTACGTACTACGCGCATGATGCGCTCGCTGCCGGTTTGCTAGCTTGATACACCAAAAATGCGCGACGTGATTGCATGCAGGTCCTAACATGCAAATCATGACATGCATGTCGTGCGCGGCATGCTTTACATGACACTGTCTTGGCGCGCTTCAGGCCGTTTTGATAGCTGGATCTATACCAAGATTGGTTTGCAATGACATGAGTACGTGGGAAACGTAAATAACAGGTCACGCATTGTATAGAATACGCATTTTATTAGCATGGTATATCCCATATTGTATATTCATGCATGCATGACAAATATACGGTATATAGTGAACTAGATGGCATGACATGAATGACTTGATTTGTCTTAAAGACAAACATAGTGTTGTATGCAGGCCTTTGCTGGCTACTTCGCATTACATCGATTCCTACAGTACCTGGGATCTGCAGGATTTTTTTATACAAACGAGTCGTGAAAGCCACTATAAGCGGTCCTGACCATTCACGTCTTGAGGAGCTGTGTTCCTTTTCACAGCTCTTTCCGCAGAATAACGCTTCGTATTTTTCTTCCATAGCAACTCGTTGTTTTCTTATGTCATCAAAACCGGCCTACAATCGGTGTTGTCGGATAAATGGGCCCATATTTCATTGATATTTATTCTTACTCGAATATCACTGTAATAAATACATAACTAATTATTATGTTTTTACTATGAATAAACGTGCATTTATTGACAGTGAAACCACATCCAGGCAATGCATTATTCTACAATAATTTGTACAACACATCTCGTTTCGTAGTTTCATGAACAAGAAATATGCATGTTTATTTGCCTAATTTTCTATTGCAATGCAATGTTGCGTTCAAGACCTAATGCCTGGTGTGTCATAAATGTACTGCATGACCTGTGTTGTGTAGGTATTAAAGAGTTGTGTTTCATGCTATCCGTTATCACATCCTCGATGAACATAGCCGGTACTGGTACTGCAGGCCAAGCTGCAGTACTAGTACCAGTTCAGTAAGGCCCAAACACAGATATACAGACATAAAGGTTCTTTCTATATTGAAACGCCACCACAACAGCCTTATCTTGAAGTGAACATTTGAAAATATCTTCACTAAACCACCTCGCGTTGTTTACCGCTGGTCGAAGAATCTCCGTGACATGTTAACATCGTGAAAATTAAATGAACCCACAATATGGGGTTGTGCGCCTTGCAATAAACAACGCTGCAAGGTGTATCTACATACGCAAACCACCCAGGAAGTCATCTGTACGTCTTGAAATTTCACCCTTAAAGTTCGCGGCTCCTTTCATTGTGATAGCTCTAACGTTATGTACATGCTCGAGTGCGCCGTCTGCCAAAAAGAGTACATTGGCCAAATAGAGACGCCGTTCCGAATACGCTTTAGGAACCATAGGTCGCATACTAATACGCTACCTAACCTGACGCTTTGAAAACATATTCGCTTACCAGCCCATTCTTCCGACAAAATCAGGGCCACTCTACTTGAATCAGGCTTTCATTCTCATCACGATCGTGAAATCCGCGAGTCTTACCTAATCTATAATTTCAACACCGTGTCATCAGGTCTAAACTAAAGTACATGCTGTCTGTCTAGTGTGCCCGCCAAGCATCATTAGCCTTAACTGGGACAATCCATGAAATACGTTCAGTTTCGTGCTCGAAACCACAGCCCGTTGTGTCATCGGTTAAGCTTGCTGGATACTGTCTCTAAAGCCTCTTTGATTGTGTGTATTTATGTATCCATGTTTTATAGTTAGTTGCGTTGATAAATCGTTCCTGTACCATAGGTATGGATGCAAGACTGTATTTCACCGCGCATGCGCCAATAGAAAAAAAAATCTAGACTACTCATCTCATTCACTTCGCAATAACTGAACTCTGTATATAGCATACAATCTGCCTGCACTGTCACGCTGCGCTTTGATATTGTAATGTTTCCATTGTAATTGTCGATATCGCTGTCGATATGTTTGCTTGATATGTTCTTACATAGTAATGGTGTGTGCGCGAAGTAGTGGTTTCTGTACTTCGGTTTCTATTTTTTTTCCTTTTCTTTTTTTCTGCGTGAGATCTAACAGTACCTACCGTCATGAGCACTGCACGCAATGAATTGTGTAATCGCTGATCTACGTCGTCATGCTATACTATCTGATGTATACCGTAGGTATAAGGAAACTCGTTGACATCTACTTGTTATTTGACAAAGGTTGGTATCTATATATATATATATATATATATATATATATATATATATATATATATATATATATAGAGAGAGAGAGAGAGAGAGAGAGAGAAGGAATAAGAGAGAGTACGACGCACGCTGATTTTTTACGGCATATTTACTGACGTTTCGGCTGATAAACCAGCCTTTGTCAAATCAAGAAGTCGAGGTCCACCAGTTTCCTTATAACTACGATATAAATGAGAAATGTGTCCTTGGCAGTACAAATATGTTCTCATCAAAGTTGTCGTCATCAAGTGCTACGAAGTCTGCAAATGCATTGCAGTCAATTAGAGACAATACAAAACTATCAATTAAGACACAATACGACAATCTTTTGCCGGCAAGTTGAAATCAGACAGAAAGAGGAAGCATGCCGTTAGACATTTAAAGTAAACAGTTACGAGTAATTGATAGATTGTGATCGATAAGCCGACACACGCGTCGGTCTCTCGACAGCGCTTTCTTGGCTCGTTTCGCGAGGAGCTAGCTCCCTCTACCAGAGCGACACTTCCTCAAAGCAGGTTGTATGGAGCAGCAAAGGCCTGGCCTCCGAGAGGCTAGGCCTGCGCTGTGAAAGAGTGCCTAGGAATTCCCACCGCGCCCATTTCTGAAGTCACCGCCTACCGACCTATTCGCCCGATCCATTACTTCGGCTACACCGTTCTTCTTTGTCGTGAAATTGTCAGAACCGCTCGCGCGACGACATCCTTACCAAATTTCTTCCTTCTTTTTTCTTCAGTATCTACGAGCCGTTCATGGCGAATCCATCAACCCACGCTGTAGCAAATAGTTCACTGTAACCTGGGTCTATCTCGTATTTTAGGTTTTAAACTTCCTGATTTGGTTAGACGGTTGCCCTCAAAGTGCACGACAAATCTAATATTGATCATTTATTGTTGATAATATTGAATGCGCAAATACTCATGGGTGTCCTCATAATTGTTCTCGCACTGTATGATAATATTCTCTACTCCGGTACGATTCGCATCAACTTTCGTGTGCGTTGTTAACGCGATAGCCTCTATTAGTCCGCGTCGATGAAGAATTCGAGTGTCGGCGTCGGTGTCGGCGGCGTTGTCCGTGCGCGCAAAAGTGACAGTGGCATTTTACTCCGTGAACGCTGGCAATACCCAAGCGTTTGTGCGTTTTTCCCTTTTGCCGTCTCGTTAGAATGTCTCTTTATGTTAACCAGGATGACTTTGACATAATTCATGTTGGTGATTTGACAAATGGGACAGTACTCTTGCGCGTAAAAGGGGTTGACCCGTTATCTTTTGACCTGAGCATTGCGAAATCAAGTATTAGAGGTCATCTATAGTAACGTATGTTCGTGTTTCGTTGTGCAACCATACAAAATGGAAGTTAATTTAATTAATACGCGAATTCCTTCATCACTTTAGGCGTTGTTTTTTTTTTTTTTGCTCGCAAGCGCCTCCTTCGCGGCGCATCGTCTTTCTTCTTCTTCGTTTTGCCTCTAGGTGTCACTTGTCTTGGGGACTGCAGAGACCACCTTTTGGTAGCAGGAAATGTGCTTAGTGCGAACACTGCAGTGTGTATTGTGTACTTGTTTGTGCAAGGTCTACACGAAGAAAATGTAAGACTCATTGAATCTATCCGCGAGGACGCACGACGCCTGCAAGCGGACAAAGAGCGCATCGTTATTGGTGACTTTAATGGACACCTGAGTGAGCTGGACGGGGACCTGTATGCAAACGGGAAGCTGCTCCTGCAATTGGGCGACGACTTAGACCTCGTCATTGCGAACCTCGGGAAACAGTGAAAAAAACAGTCCACGTGGTGTGCTCGCGGCAGCGCCACCACTATTGATTATGCCCTCGTTTCCCTGCGTTTGCATGCAATGCTGCAGAGGTGCGGTGTGGAAGAAGGGGGAATTTACAGTCTCGGCAGCGGCCATAACCGCCTCAGGCTTGACTTCGGACACTCTTGTCATAAAGGAAAAATAATTTCCAGACGAAAGAACGCGAATCGGTATCTACCAAACCGTTCCATTAGTCAGTCGTTGAGAACTTCGAGGCTTGTGCCGAAATGAACGAGGCTACCACCTAGGACGAATACATGTCGGCCCTGCGACGGGTGGTGGAGCGACATATGGTCCCAGACAGACGGTTGGCACGGGCGCTAAAGAGTCCGTGGTGGGATAGCGATGCTGAGGAGGCCTGGAAAAGGCGTCGAGAGGCAAACAGGGAGCATCGAAGGATGGTGCAATCGATCGACGGACACAGAGGCATGCGCAGCCACCTGGCAGAGGCATCTTGAACTGAAGCACGCAGTACAGGCATTGGTACAGGCGAAAAATGCCGAGTACAACAAGCAGATATATCAGTCTCTGTGCGAAAATGGCCAGGACGCAGCCCAGAAGTTTTGGCAATGTGTGCAAACACTGGACAGATGACAGTAGAATTCACCGCATCTAAGGGATGCTGACACCAACGAGCCGGTGGCACTGGTCAGGCGGCACCTGACACGATGTATCATTGGACTGTTTCGCTCGACGGAAAATGACAGCGACAGGGATGCTTCCACGACCGCGCTACTGCACCCTGTCTTCGTCGAAAGGCAAGATGAAACTGAAACACGCTGGGCTGTGACCAGTGTGACAGTGAACCGTGCCTTAGCGCGAATGAGCACTCGAACTGCAACATGGCCCAATGAAGTTCCAGCGCGCCTGGTGAAGTCTCCTCGCCCACAGGATAGAGAGAAGCTTGTGGACCAGCTGTCGAGCATCCTTGCTGGCACTGAAATCCCGCAGGACTGGCGCCAGGGTCGGATAACGCTGATTCTAAAGCAAGGCGGCACGGCGGGGCTGCTGCAAAGCTATCGCCCTATCACGGTCAATAGCGTGATGTACCGCTTGTTCGCCGGTATTCTAAGGGAATGGCTAAGTGGCTGGACTGAGACGAAGAACTTGCTGACCGAACTATTAAATGGGTTTCGTTCGGGTCGCAGATTTGAGGAAAACCTTTTCATTTGGCTCAGTGTGCTAACATAGCAAAGTGTGAAGGGCGATCTCTGCTGAGCTGTTTTCTAGGTGTACAAAGAGTCTACGACGGTGTCCCGCAGGCGGCATTGTTTGATTGCATGAAACACTTGAGTCTTCCAGAAATTCTCATCTCAATCGTGAGGCGTATGTAGTACAGAGGTAATACTGTGGTGCCACACTTCTGGGATGTTCGGTCAGACCCCGTTGTAGTAGTGAAAGGCCTGCTCCACGGTTGCGCACTGTCACCATTACTGTATATAATCTACGTCTGAGGCCTCGAGGGGAGGCTTCTTAGCTACAGTTTTGGCTTTTCGCTTCACCACACGACTAGCAATATCGACTAGAATCGTCGTCGACCGGGCTTAACGTTCGCAGACGACATCGTACTCATGGCAGAACGCACAAATAAATGCAGGCACTGCTGGACATCTGGGAAACAGTGCATTCTGGGAAACAGTGCATTCAGCGAGGTCGAAATTTTTTGCACCGGAATTCGGTTAACCCTTTCAGGCCCAGTGATTCCAATTGAAATTATCAATTTTCTAGGTCACCCAGCAAGCACCTGGTAAAGATAAGGCGTTGTTCTTTTTCAAGAGCTCATACTTAGCATCTGCTCTACGTATGGTGCCAACCTGGTATGTACAACAAAGCGAGGTCACCCGTGAACAAAAGAAATTACAGAAGCGGTCATGCTGTTCGCGCATTTCGCTGAGGCAGCTTCTTTTTTATCATGCAGAGATATGGCATTTATTTTAGTTTTACGTCGAAAATTGGAATGTTGGCCATTGGGCAATATGCTATCCCATCTAAATAATTATTTGAGTAATGAATTAAGTAAAAATAACGAAAATATTATTAGACAATAATTATTAATTTAATTAATTTGGACAATAATTACTCTTCATTGAAAAGTCTGAGCAAAGTTTTTTTTCATTTTTCAATTACCATAATCATGCACATCTCAGAATTTAAAAACCGGTTAGAACACGTGTTGGCAACAACAAAATGTTAAAGGAAGGCTTTTCTTCGCGCATCACAGCCTCTCAAAACTAACCAGGAATGAACTTCTGCCTCAAGAAATTATAGTAAATCTCGTCGTGCTAATTAATTCAATAAAAAAATAAGTGTTTGCCTTCTCCCTAGCCAGTCACGCTTCAATCGCAATTTACATGACTCCCCCTTGTCGATGCAATTCAGAATTTTTTCTTATGCCACTTTGTCCCCAAAGCTTAGAAGAGAAGAGATCGTGGGACCTTGGCCTACGGCCTCGCATATGCGCAAGGCCACGAAAGCCCTCTTGTGCTTCTGAGGACCACCTGACTTCATGCGTGGCTGTGAACTAACAGGGCGAGTTCGTGTTGTGTAGTTTCAAGCTAACTGTTCATCCATCTCTTCAATACTCTTCTTTTTTCTTCTCAACCCTTTCCTTTCTATAATTCCCCCTTCCCCCACCCAGTGCAGGGTAGACAACCGAGCCAAACTTGGTTAACCTCCCGGCCTTTACTCTCCGTTTCTCTATCTCTCTCTCTCAGAAGAGATTCGTCTTGCACCACCAGCGTACCTAGATTTCAAACCCGCACTATCATCGTCAAGATCATTCTGTTTTGGCGACATCGTTCCATAACGCGTCGCGCCAACTTAGTTTTTGACGACGACGTCGGCGTCCCTCTACACGTAAGCAAATGTGTTTCCTTAGTTTACTTAAGGCTCATTGAGACTTGCGACTGGCGCCGGTCTCACGATAACATTGGTCTAGTGCAGTCGCACATATTTTCTCAGCAAGTCAGGGGCACAGGAACGGGATGTCAGCTTATTTTACGAGGCAATGGCGGTGCGAGCAGATGTAAATTCGATGCTGCGACGGGCAGACCGCGCTAGCCCGGGTGAACATCGGTCGTGCTGAGTCGTTTCTTCGTCACCAGTCGCAAATAGTCGCGCGAGCGGTGCTAGTCGCAAGTGCGAATGAGGCTTCAGGTTGACGTGCTGCGCAATCTTCAATGAGAGAGTCACCTCCTGTGAATATATCAACCACGAGAAAACAAACGAGTTGTCTTTAGCTACAGAATAACTGGCTTCTATTTGACAACTGGATGAGCTGGTTAAGGTTCATGACGACCCATGCTTCTATTAGATTGCGAAGTGAAAGCATATCACAGCGTCTTCTGTTCATTCTTTCCCTCACAACTTTGCTTTATCCTGCAAGAATTCTAATAAGTGAGTATTCTTTGCCACATTCAGATACAATCTAATAGGAAATTGTGAGCTCTGCCCACAACCATCCCTGCCTCACCGAAAGACAATTCACGCTCCGCTGCCATCCGCGTTTGCTCTCGTTAGTCCTCAGCACCATGCCGATAGATCGTTGGCTCTTTCACACCGACATTGCCATAGCCGAGAAACAGCCAGAGCGGGCATTTAACAGCTCGGATTTAAAGCATCGGCCACAGAAAGAAAAGTCCACTCCAGAGCCTCCAGAGCCGACACAGCCTTTCTCACTCGTCATCTTTACAAGGATACCTCCAGACGCGGTGGCAAATAGTTCATTTCTGTTATTGGTGACTACGTTAAGGCTAATATGCACTGGTCTTCGTTAATAACGGCGAATGTCCAGAAGTATGGCTTGAACAAAGGCACATGGCGCCTAATACTGTCTAATATTGCTTCGTTTTCGCTGAATGATGAGTTACCTCAACTCATTACGCTTAAATAGTTTCTAGTCTTGGATAGTGTTGTCTAGAAATCGCCACTTAATGGCTTACATTGGCTGGTGACGCCTAATGTCGACAAAGTGGTGGCTGATGTCCCCTAAATGCTGCTGTTTATTGGTTATATGGCCCAACTTAAGTTTTGCCTAACCGTTGCATGACAATACCAAGCGCAGCGATTCTGCTTCAGTTTTTCAGCGGATCTGCATTCGCTTCCTGTAAAGACCTCTGATCACAGTTGCGTAGACGGGAACACGAGCAGGCACCGAATATACGCCTATTTCCGTTGTGCAGGCTGAAGCTGATAACGGGCTTGGGTGGTCCTTCAGAGGAACGCAATGGAGAACATTTCTGCGGAAAGAGAGCAACCGTCGCTCGCTGCCATCGCTGAGGAGACCGGCGACACCACTTGCATTGCTCATCAGGGAGACGTGGAACGCTGCCTACCAGTGTGCACGGCATCCGAAGCTCAAGTATGCCAGATCGCCCATTTCCTCTCCATGTGCAACGAGCTGCTGTTCGACATGTGCTTGCAACTCCGAGAACAGCCCGGTGGCTCATTGTCCTTGGTGAGCTTTGAGCCAACCGATATCTATCTGATGCCGTCTCCCGACCTAAACTCGTTCCGGGCTAAAACTTTCCTTCGGTGGTTGCTCAGATCGCACCTCTGCATCAGCGGCCTCAAACTCAGGGATATATGGGCAACGCGGTACGGGCAGTTCCTCTTCGATGAATTGCCGTATAACTCCCGCCTGAAGAAGCTTATATTGCGGTTTTCCTTTGATCTCCCTGTGCCGACCCACATCACGGCACTGCTCCCCAAGCTTCGCAGTCTCGAAGAGCTTAGTTGCTCTGCCAGCTTTCAGAGGACAGACGCTCTTGTGGACGCCGTATCGGCACTTCTGAGAACTACGACCTGTCTTACTTCTTTAGTTTTCGACGCGAGCTTCCATGACAATCAGCGGGAAAAGACATTTCTCGAAGCGCTGGCGGCGAACTCGACGTTGAAGTCCCTTGAAGTGCGTGTGTGCTGGACGCTTGATACGGCGCGAGGGCCCTTCGGAGAATATGTGCGGCGTAACGGATTGCTCACCAATCTCACGCTTTTATGCAATGATGTAGATCGTGAAGGGTTGTTTCTTGACGAGACACTCGTTCACAATGGCACGCTTTCTACCTTAGAGATTCAAAAGGTTTGCGGTGGCGACAGAACCACGCGCTTCTTGACGAGGATAATCGCAGAATGTGCTGCCCTGAAGAAACTCACTATTTGCGAGGTGGGGGTCCAGTACGCCGAAATATCGGAGGCCACATTGAAGTGCTTCGCAGAGGCACTGGCACAGAACGAAACATTGAAAGAACTCACGCTGCCATACTCTTTGTGGCATAGAGAGAATTGGATTACTACCTTCGCATTGCTGCCCAAAAACAGACACCTTAAGAAGCTAGTAGTCTCGCATCAAAGTACTGCAGAATATGTAACACTTTCGCTTGTTCTCAAAGCATTGGCGCAGACAAACTCGTCGGCACGTATTTCTTTCGAATATTACATACACGTACCCGGAGTAAACCTCATGCATTTCAGAGCCTTTTCAGAAATCTATATTTGCGGAGAAGAAAGCTTCAAAGTTGACGCTTTACAACGGCTAACTGCGTTGGATCACTTTACTTGCCTCGTACTGGATGTAGGCGAGGCTGATCGACGCTTGCTTTCTTCTCTGGCCAAGTACATCCAGGCAACAACAGCGCTTCGTGAGCTGAGCCTGCGCGTGCCGAGAGCACAGTGCGCGCGAAGCGCCGCAACTTTATCGTGCTGGACGCTACTCTTCCAATCAATCTCAGCAAACACCAGCATCGCAGGTATCGAAATTATCAGCGGTAATTTTCCGTATATGGACCTTTTCGGTCGCACAGTCGGGCTCAGCAGGAACATCTCACGAGCGTCATTGCAGCTGGACATAAGTGAGCCGATTACCACAGGCTTCGTTGTGGCACTGTCGGAGGTCATCAGCGACAACTATAACCTCGTAGAAGTATCGCTCTTCTCTCTTGATGTGGACGCCGAAGCAACGCGCAGCTGGTTCACAATCATGGACACGACGCGTAGGAACTCTGGTCTTGTTAATCGTGCCGTTGTCTTCAAGCAGTCTTGTCCTCTCGACTGGTAGGTCTCTCTTGGTTTCTTTTTCTACAGAAGTCAATAGCGTGTTTTTTTTTCTTTTTAACCGGGCCTGATTAGCCGAAGCCAACCCACTCTCGAATCGAATTCACGCCAACATGACGTGATTTGGCCTAGTGGCGACACCTCACCGTGCACACTGTTAAATTCCCCAATTGTCAGCTGCGGTACTTTTGTTCAAACAAAATCAAAAATAAACTTCAGCTAGATGACTTCGGGAGGTACTTTAAATACACCTAACCAAATGGTGGTGCCCAATATAAATGTCAGGATCCGACCATTGTTAACAAGAGAAACGTCACGCCTCCTTTATTTCGTTGTAGTGAAACCAAGTGCTAGTGGTGGATTTTGAAAACATTGCTCCAGCAGGTAACACAGATCTGCACACCAAGGTTCCAGATCTACTAATAAATAGAATTTGCTGGGGTTTAACGTTCTAAAACCACGATATGATTATGAGAGAGGCCGTAGTAGAGGGCTCCGGAAAGTTTGACCACCTGGGGTTGTTTAACGTGCACCTAAATCTAAGTAAACGGGCCTCTGGCATTTACGCCTCCATCTAAAATGCGGCCGCCGCGGGCAGGATTCGATCCGGCGACCTGCGGGTACCTTAAAAACTAGACCGCCATGGCGGGTCGTCCCAGATCTACAAACTAAGAAATAGTAAATGGCGCAGAAGCCACTCGGAACAAAGAAAAATTCATTGTAACAACAATTATGGGCACAGGTTGCGAGCGGCACCTGAATGCACGGAGTTATAGCAGTACAGAGGTAAGCTTTATCGAACTGTTCCACCAACATAGCGCAGCGTAACCGTGTTTATAGTGCCCTATAGTGTGCATGTTTGTGCATTTGGTAGGATTGAGGTGTCCCTTCTTTAATGCGTGTTGGGACGGTGTGGTGGAAAGAGTTGGTGCTTCTCTTTGTGGCTTCAAAGTACGCAGCCTTTTCTTTCACTGCATCTTAGCTCTTTTCTGGAGTTGGATCTTCGACAGGCGACAGAAAAGAACGTCCCGGATTTCCTGCACGGGATAACTGGTGTGCTCAAATTTCCCGCAAACCTTGACGGCCTAGAAGCCGTTGCATAACGTGCATGAAGAAGAGCGCCAGCTTGCATCAGTATGCGCAGCCTTGCACATCTCGTAACATCAGGGCATCATAAGTTAGAACACCTAACATATGTAGCCGTCAGATTTCTATACTCCGACTGCTCAAAGCATTCTGGTGGTTCGGGATTACTTGATCGCCAGGGCAAACTGACCTGCAGTTTCTTTAAAGCGAAGACATTTCTGGACATAAACTCATTCATCGACTTTACCATACCTGCTTCAAAACGCCACGATCTACTTATCTATATCATCATTTTAGGCTCTTATTGAACTCAATATTGCAAAGCGTTTCATCAGCCTATAAGAAGCCAAAGTGCTCACAAGTACTGCCACTTTCCGTCGGTCATCTCTCAATAAAATAATCAGATGCGAAACATAATTTATGGTGATCCAATTGATCCCTCTGTCGATAACACCAAATATATTAAATTCTGATCGTAAATATTTAAGTTGTTAGTACCTATTACCATATGCGATGCATTGCTAGTACCCAATATGGTGCGTTATTCTAATAAACTGCACCCATTGTGGCTGAGGCCTTGATATAAGCTTCCAGCATGTGTTAAAAATTATGAGTGGATCTCGATGGAAGGGCAGCCTAACCTAGTTCCTGAGTGTGCTACGTGAGTTCAGGTACCGCATTTACTAGCATGACACCGGCATGCTAGTAAATGCGGTACCTGAACTCACAAAATGACATCAAATTGAGGATGTTTTAAGGCGTTTAAACTTGCCCTTGTACGCTTATAACGATGGTGTAACTTCTCCTCAGTCATATCCCCAGGCGTTCACATCATGCTTGAATGCAATGAAACAATGCGCGCACTATTAGGCATTGCTTTTCCTTGTACGGGTTTCAATTTGTCATTCGTATGAACCGCATCCTCGCGAGCAGGTACACCGCAACCGCGTTGGAGAAAGTTTCACGGCATCCAGCGCTACTGAAAGTGCTCGCTGAGAAGGAAGGCATCGCCGCGTGCGATGTTGCCAGGATGGTCCGAAGTCGGCTTTGTAGCGTCGATGAACTGCATGACTTCATGCGACTCAGCGGCGTCGTCAAAGAGCGTGTCACGTGCGTTCCGCCTATCGGGGACAGCAGCAAGCAACTAGCCGACCTGCACATCGACTGCTGGCGCGTGCTGAGGCGATACCTAAGTTTCGACGATGTAAAACGCTTCGCCATCTAGAAGCCGGACCAATCCACGCCGAGCTGAACCAGAAGAAGGGAGGAACGAGCAAAAAGCAATAAATGCTTTTTTTGGTTGTGCTATATTGGTTAAGCAAACTGGGCTTTGGTTATAACTACCTAATGCGCATTATCACAGACCAGTTTCCCTGTGGTGCAGTTTCCCGCACAAGAATCTGTGCTTTGAACACATTGCCTAACTTGAAATCGTAAAACCAAATTACTCCTTGTAAAGTCCTGTAGCCGATAGGGACCGCCGCATGAGCATAGACTCTGTGACATCAGCCATTCTCACGCTCTAGCTGACAATACAGTGACTGCGTGGCGATTTAACTGTTCCCCGCCGTTCATTCGCATAACATCACAAGAAGCAGCAGGTAATGGCTGAGACGGACGTGACGAACAGTGAACGCGTATTTCCAGCTTGTAAATATTTCTTTCGGCAATGTATAGAACAGGGGTTTCAAACCCGCCTCAGCTAGCTTGGCGCAGTCACGCAATTTAGTCGTCCAAAAGCCGGGACAGTGAAGAATCCTGGAGCGGTAAGGGCGAGGTCGGCCAGTTTGCACACAACGTCATCTAACGTTGCCATTTTGAAAGCAGGCCTTGCAGATATCTCATATATGTGTCATTTCTGAAGCGCATTTGACGTCAGACCTCGAGAAAGAAATCGATAGTGATCTCCATAATGACTACACGCCTATTCTGACATGTAGTTTTCAAGAGAAGCGTCTATTCACTGACCTGTGAAGATGGTGTTCCAAAAGACCGCTCTCAGCCACAGCTGGCGTGACAAAAAAAAATTTTTAAAAATGAAACTCAGTAAGTTTTCTTTTATTAACGGAGCGTTGCGCGAGTTGGTAATCTACTGTGAAGAGCACTTGCGCAAAATAAACAGGGATTGAAAGAAAGAAAACATGAGAAACACGCAGACTATAAGGTGGAAATATTATTGACGGGAACGTATATATATATATATAGTCCAAAGACACGTGGTCAAGTTAAAAGCTTGGCGGTTAGACAATCAATTTCAATTTTCTGTAGTTTATGTTCTGTGAGCTTACACGAACATGAACTTGATTATCTAACCGCTCACCCCTCATCTTAACCACGTGTCTTTGCGCTGTGTGGATTTGCTTGAGACAATAACACTTCTAGTTGAGAGTCTGCGCTTCTCTCTTGTTTCCTTTCTTACAAGTCCTCCGTTTTTCTCGCAAACGCTCTTCACAAGTGTTCTTTGATCATTGATCGCCATTGATCACACCCCATGCCATGACCTTGCACTATTCGGCCACCACTGGCCCTTGTGCCATAAAATATCATATATCATCAAGTTTTCTTTACGGCGCTAGTGTATGAACCCGAGTCCCCCCCTTCCCACCTGCTCTATGGACGCTAACGTTAGGAAGGAACGCTTACGTTAGAAGAAAAAGTCTACGCTTGCGTTAGGAGAGATCATTGCGCAATCAGAAAGAAAGAAAGAAAGAAAAAGAAAGAAAGAGAAAGAGAGAAAGGAAGAAAGAAAGAAAGAAAGGAAAAGAAAGAAAGAAAGAAAACGAAAGAAGGAAAGAAAGAAAGAAAGAAAGGAAAAGAAAGAAAGAAAGAAAGCAAAAGAAAGAAAGAAAGAAAGAAACGAAAGAAGGAAAGAAGGAAAGAAAGGAAAAGAAAGAAAGAAAGAAAGAAAACGAAAGAAGGAAAGAAAGAAAGAAAGAAAGGAAAAGAAAGAAAGAAAACGAAAGAAGGAAAGAAAGAAAGAAAGCAAAAGAAAGAAAGAAAGAAAGAAAACGAAAGAAGGAAAGAAAGAAAGAAAGGAAAAGAAAGAAAGAAAACGAAAGAAGGAAAGAAAGAAAGAAAGGAAAAGAAAGAAAGAAAGAAAACGAAGAAGACGGAAAGAAGGAGAAAGAAGGAAGGAGGAAAAGAAAGAAAGAAAGAAGAAAACGAAGAGGAAGGAAAAGAAAGAAAGAAAGAAGAAAGAAAACTAAGAAAGAAAGAAAGAAAGCAAAAGAAAGAAAGAAGAAAGAAAGAGAGAAACGAAAAGGAAGAAAGAAAGAAGAAGGAAAGAAGAAAGAAAACGAAAGAAGGAAAGAAAGAAAGGAAAGGAAAGAAAGAGAAAGAAAGAAAGAAGAAAAAGACAGAGAAAACAAGAAGAAAGAAGCAAAAAAAGAAAAAAGAAGAAACAAAGAAGGAAAAAGAAAGAAAGGAAAAGAAAGAAAGAAACGAAAGAAAAAGAAAGAAAAAGAAAGAAGAAAGAAAGCAAGAACGAAAGAAAGAAAGAAAAGAAGAAACGAAGAAGAAAGAAAGAAAGAAAGAAAAGAAAGAAGAAAAACGAAGAGAGAAAAGAAAGAAAGGAAAAGAAAGAAAGAAAGAAAGAAACGAAAGAAGGAAAGAAAAAAAAGAAAGGAAAGAAGAAAGAAACGAAAGAAGGAAGAGGAAGAAAGGAAAGAAAGAAAGAAAGAAAGAAAACGAAACAAGGAGAAAGGAAAAGAAAGAAAGAAAACGAAAGAAGAAAGAAGAGAAAGCAAAAGAAAGAAGAAAGAAAAAAACGAAAGAAGAAAGAAAGAAAGAAAAAAAGAGAAAACAAAGAAGGAAAGAAAGAAAGAAAGAAAACGAAGAAGTAAAAAAGAAAGCAAAAAAATAAGAAAGAAATAAACAACGAAAGAAAGATAAAGAAAGGAAAAGAAAAAGAAAGAAAGAAAACGAAAGAAGGAAAGAAAGAAAGAAAGAAAGAAAGAAAGAAAGAAAACGAAAGAAGGAAAGAAAGAAAGAAGCAAGAAAAAAAGAAAGAAACGAAAGAAAGAAAGAAGAAAGAAAGGAAAAAAGAAGAAAACGAAAGAAGGAAAGAAAGAAAGAAGGAAATAAAAGAAAAACGAAAGAAGGAAAAAGAAAGAAAAAGAAAAGAAAGAAAGAAAACGAAAGAAGGAAATAAGAAAGAAAAAAATCAGAATAAAGAAAGAAAATAAGAAGAAAAAAGAAAGAAAGAAAAGAAAAGAAAACGAAAGAAGAAGAAAAGAAAAAAGCAAAAGAAGTAGAAGAAATAAAGAAAAGAAAGAAATAAAGAAAGAAAACGAAAGAAGGAAAAGAAGAAAGAAAAAAGAAAAAGAAGAAAGAAAACGAAAAGGAAAGAAGGAAGAAGAAAAGAATAAAGAAAATACATCTTAATAAAGAAAGAAACACAAATAAAGAAATAAGAAAGAACGAATAAGAAAGAAAGAAAGAAACAGTAAAGGAAGAAAGAAAACGAAAACGAAATAAAGAAATTAAATTAAAGAAAGAAAAATAAATCAAGAAGGACAAGAAAGAAAGAAGCAAAAGAAAGAAGAAAAAAAAAACGAAAGAAGGAAAGAAAGAAAGAAAGAAAGAAGAGAAACGAAAGAGGAAGAAAAGAAAGGGAAAGAAAGAAAGAAG